>NC_141820.1:92500-217500 GCF_982586985.1 Callionymus lyra | reverse complement strand
AAGAATTCTTCCGTGATTTGGACCCGAAAGACGTGTCGAAGGACAGAGAAAACACCTTTAAAACACCTGTAGCGGTGCAGACAACGAAGCTAACGAACCAACATGGATCTCATCCTGCAAGAATTGAGAGGTTCCGACGGGAAAGTAAAACTCAATTTCAGTCATTAAAAGACGATGTCGAAGCTCAAGACAAGGATGGAAGAGGCAGAGGGACGGATGGTGACGCAGAAGAAAGGCTTCAGAACATCGAGGAAGTCCAGTGAGCGTTTTGAACATTGATTATAAACTGTTCACCTCCATACTTACAAGAAGAATTGAACCAATCTTACCTACATTCATTCATGAGGACCAGACAGGCTTTGTTGGAAATAGACAAACTCAAGATAGCATCAGGAGAGCATTACTCATAAGATAAGCTGGGAATCTAAACTTGGAAACGTTGTTACTGAGTCTGGACGCAGAAAAGGCGTTCGACTCGGTAAGTTTGTCATTTTTATATAATGATTTACTGTAATGAACACAACCTACTCAGACATCCCAAAGTGATGGAGATGTTAAAAGAATACGGTCTTTTATCAGCTACAAAATTAATATTGATAAAACCCAAGTTCTAACACTGAACTATGACCATCAAGCATCAGGACTATGTACAGCTGGAAATGGGAAGCAAAACTCATCAAATATTTAGGGGTGTCACTATCTAGAGACGTGCTGAGACTGTATGACATCAATTATGGACCTTTGAGGGAAAGAATGAAGTTGGATTTACAAAGATGGGCAACTATACCGTACTTTAATCTTCACTCAAGGATAGACTCCATCAGAATGAATATTCTGCCACGAATATTATCTTTTTCAATGTCTCCCGCTCAAAATTCCACCAAAACAATTTATAGAATGGGACAGATTAATTAATTAAAGGAACAAACCCAGGGTCAGGTTTAAAACACTGCAATTAAGTAAAGAGAAGGTCTGGGCCTGTCCTGCCTTCAACAGTATTACCATGCAGCCCAGCTGAGGCCCCTAATCTGTCTTGGAAGGTTCTAGCGTGAATGGGGTTCCTTTGCTCTCATGGCAGACAAGAAGCTGCAGGATGAAGTGAAGGTTGAAGATGATACTTTTACAAGCATTTTTCTAAAATCTTGGCAGGAATTGGTCAAATCACGCCACCTAGAGGTTCCCCGAGGATCTTGAGGTGCTTTTGACTCCGGTTTTGTGCCCGATAGAAGGGACGGCAGATTTAAGACTTGGGTCTTAAAAGGTATAACTGACTATCAATCATTTATTCACAAAGGGAATTTTCAGAGTTTTGAAAACCTTCAGAAAACACGGTTTAGAAAAAGAGGATTTTTACAGATACTTACAAGTCAGAAATTATTTTAATCAAAATTTGAAAAAGCCGATTGATGACGTGAAAAAGGATTACTAGAGATTTTCATTATTGGAGGCAAATAATAGCAATAAAATAGTATCTAAATTGTACAAAGGAATTGGAGGATCTAAACAAGAGAACAGGGAATATAAGGCAGCGATGGGAAAGGATGGAGATATAAATCGATCAGTAATGAGAGCTGGGAAAAAATGTGTCATCAATGGTTCTCAACACATGGCGGGAGTTTCTGTTGGTGAATATTATTATCACACCTGTTCAAAAAACACATGTTCACGGATGTTGGCGACTCTGAGGTTCAAATCACTGGCATGTCTTTCGCAGCCGCAGTGGAAACGAAGCTTTTTGGACCGAGATCCACAGCCATGTCAACATCTCTGCTGAGAATCTTCCCTGTCAAGGTGAAAACATGCACCTGGTGACTTACCATCGAAAACTGGAACAATGGAGACAAGAAATTGCTTTTCATATGGTTGGCAGCGAGTAAAAAATGTATCACGAGGAAGTGGTTCGAAGTTGAAGCAGACAGAGGACCGGATGGACATCATGGATGAATCTACAGATGGAGAAGTTCTCCTTTGACCTCCAAACAGATATAAGTTCTACAGGATGTGGACCAAATGGACAGAATATGTCAAACCAACTAGAAGTGATTTCATTTAATGTCATTTTATTTTCCATTCTGTCTGTTTAGATGCATTTATTGATTTTCTCTTCTAACTTTTGAAAAATATCTGTATTTTGTGAAGTAACAAGGTTGATCCCTGGGTGTGTTTTTTTGTTTTTTACATTGTTTTATTACTATTACTTTGTATTTCATCTTTCTTTTCAATCTGTACTTTATTCTTGTATGTACCACTTTGTTCTGAAAAAATGAAAATAAAAAAACTAAAAAAAGCTACTATGTTGTGTAAACATACAGGTGTGCTGTGAGCAGGAACGAGTGAGGGGGGCGGTGCTTGTGGGCGGGCGGTGTCTAGAAGAGAGGGGTCAGGAGGAGGGTTAGTTAGTTAGTTAGTTAGTAAAACTAGGTTTTCTCTCTCCAGCTGGACTAGTGAACCGACCCGCAGTCTTCAGGTAGGAGAACACGCCGTGTTTTTCTCAAGTGCGAGTCCAGCCTCAAAAGACGAGTTTCTAGAAAAGCTAACATTAGCTTAATTGCAGCGAACAGTGACGTAGCCTGTGACGTAATACCGTTAGTCCAGTTCATTTTCTGTAAAAAAGTCATAAAATAGTGTGTAGTTTGTCTGGGTTAAGTGTATTAAGTCACCTGTTTTATGTTTGTGTGTGTGTCCACCATTTGAACAAATACTACAAACACAACTTTTTCACTTTTCATTTTTTTGTCTCTTTACCCCTTTTCACAGAGATCTTCATTTTATTGAATTTATAATAGTTTAAACTTCTTTGCTTTGATTGTAAATGCAAACATGTGCATTATTTCACTGTGTGGCACGAAAGGAAGAAACAAGTGTTCCTGCCATCAGTGCTGGACGAGATCTTGAATCATTGTAACTTCCTTTATTCAACGTATAATTATTATTGTTTAACTGAAGGCTCATAATGTTCATTGTCTTTAAGAAAACTCTTGTTCCTTGTTTGGACAGGAAGCAGCTATATTTGCATGCTGTAGCAGAACGCTTAGTTAAGACTTCCCTTAAGTGTTTTCCAATCATGGTACAGCTGATTTCACTGTAACATTTCATTCTACTACTACTACTACTTTGACTTGTTTTTTAAAGTCTAAAATGTTACTTTTACTCATTTTGTTTGTCAAATGAGCACATTTAGTCCATAAAATAAAAGTTATTTGCTTCTTCCCAGGTGCAACACTAATAGACTCAGGGACTCATTCATTCCTCGTGTTATTAAATAGTTTAATTGTGAGTTCAGAGGCAGGAGTGAGAGTATCTGGATGTTCTATGTTAGTCTTTGTATCTTTGATCTTGTTCTTTATCTTTAGACGTAGATTGTGTAATTGTGTTCTTTCTCTTTATTTCTCTTGTTCTTATTTCATTTTGATTTATTTTTTATTTTTTATAAATAAATTGCTGTATGTTTTGGCTACTGGAAAAAAACAATTTCCCGAAGGAGACCTGCTGAGGATCAATAAAGTTTTATGTTACAGTATTATTGCATAAATTGGTGTAACTTATGTGAGACACAACACACTTGTATGCTGAAGTCTAAACTGACTGTTGAAGCTGTTGTTGTTTTGTCCAACCTTTTCAATATTTGACTAACTTCACACTCATTATAACACTTAAAATGACATTCATTCTATAATTTTAGAAAACAATATTTTTCATGATGTGTGGAATTACAAGATAAAAAAGCTCATCACAACAATTTTAGGGACATAATTTGACCACAAAAGTTCTTCTGGATCCTTATAATTTCACATGTTCAGCTTATAAAAGTTTGTTAGTTTGTTCTTTTTTCTTGGGGTGGCGACTGTAAAATGATGGATGACTCACTCAATTCTATTTGACAGTTATCTCAGCTGTAGGAACTTACTTGGAAACATTAGATGTTTCTTCTGACATTACTAACTTATTTGTTGGCAGAAACTAAAATATTGCCATAAAGATGTCTGCGAGTCAAAACCTCGACACCAACACAGCCGATGACGACACACTGGTTAGTAGTCATGGTTACACAGGTCAGACCCAAAGTGCAGTTCCAGTCTCTACTGCGACTGCTGGAGCCTCCAGAGATGTTCTCACTGTGAAGGAGGTCTGAGCTGAACATGGATCCTTGAGGTCGTGAAGAAGCTTGTCTTCATGCAAACGTCTGAGATCTGCTGCAGTCTGAACTAGAAATGAAAGAAATACTTCTGCTGTATAATCTTGTGTCGAGGGGTTACTAGTTTTTATGTAGCGTGAGGTGACATGGGTTGATTTAAGTATCTGTTAACTTGTGATCTTGATATACAAGTCATCATTCATTCATTTAAACCTCTGTGTGTCTATTCCAGAGTTTTATTTTGTGTTGTGTTTAATCTCAAAATGTTGTGCCATTGAATTTCTGGAAAGTATTTCTTCTTGTCTTGATCTTGCAGGTGATGTTCTACCTGGGTCGGTACATCATGCAGGAACAGCAGCATATGGTTTACTGCGCACAGGATGCACTGGGCGAGTTGTTAGGAGAGTTTTTCTGTAAAAGATCCACAGTAAGACGGAGAGAAACTTTATTTTTTGATGACACATCATCACGTTCATGTCGCTCTGTTCTAGATCTGTTTGCTACGATCAGCAAACATCTAGTGGCTGTGAGGAACCAAGGTACGTGACTCTTGTGGTTCCATCAGCATTCACTCTTCACCATGGATTTTCTGATCAGAACTTTTATTTTCTAACTTTCAGAAGGGCCACAAAGATGGAGTCGTTCACTGAGCAGCAGCGCTCCGGTGGTCTGACGGTGGTCTGACGGAGGTCTGACGGAGGTCTGACGGAGGTCTGACGGTGGTCTGACGGAGGTCTGACGGAGGTCTGACGGAGGTCTGACGGTGGTCTGACGGTGGTCTGACGGTGGTCTGACGGAGGTCTGACGGAGGTCTGACGGTGGTCTGACGGAGGTCTGACGGTGGTCTGACGGAGGTCTGACGGAGGTCTGACGGTGGTCTGACGGTGGTCTGACGGAGGTCTGACGGTGGTCTGACGGTGGTCTGACGGTGGTCTGACGGAGGTCTGACGGAGGTCTGACGGTGGTCTGACGGAGGTCTGACGGTGGTCTGACGGAGGTCTGACGGAGGTCTGACGGTGGTCTGACGGAGGTCTGACGGAGGTCTGACGGTGGTCTGACGGAGGTCTGACGGTGGTCTGACGGAGGTCTGACGGAGGTCTGACGGAGGTCTGACGGTGGTCTGACGGAGGTCTGACGGAGGTCTGACGGAGGTCTGACGGTGGTCTGACGGAGGTCTGACGGTGGTCTGACGGAGGTCTGACGGAGGTCTGACGGAGGTCTGACGGTGGTCTGACGGAGGTCTGACGGTGGTCTGACGGAGGTCTGACGGTGGTCTGACGGAGGTCTGACGGTGGTCTGACGGTGGTCTGACGGAGGTCTGACGGAGGTCTTACGGTGGTCTGACGGAGGTCTGACGGAGGTCTTACGGTGGTCTGACGGAGGTCTGACGGAGGTCTGACGGAGGTCTGACGGTGGTCTGACGGAGGTCTGACGGAGGTCTGACGGTGGTCTGACGGAGGTCTGACGGAGGTCTGAGACGGAGGTCTGACGGAGGTCTGACGGAGGTCTGACGGAGGTCTGACGGAGGTCTGACGGAGGTCTGAGACGGAGGTCTGACGGAGGTCTGACGGAGGTCTGAGACGGAGGTCTGACGGTGGTCTGACGGAGGTCTGACGGAGGTCTGACGGAGGTGAGGTCGTGTGTCGTGGTCAACGCTGGCTGAATGTGGAGAAGCTGGAGAGTTTATCAATGTAAAGACTTCTAAAAATATACACAATTATTACTGTTGATTATTAAAACTATGTTCATTTAAAACTAAAAAACTAAAATGAATAAAAGATAAAACGATAAATAAAGTTAAAAAAAACAGCCAAATCCGTGGGAAAGCAGCGCCCCCTATGGGCCAGCCGCCACTGACACGAACACATTTACAACGTTGTTGAACCTAACTTTAACTTTTAGTCTGGGAGGTCAGAGGTCAACGGTGTGGACTCTGACCATGATAACTTCAGTGTTGAATTTGAGGTGCAGTCGATGGACGACTACGATCAAGACGACGCCTCGTTATCAGCGGACGATCAGGTAAATGTCTTTTCATAAAGTCACATGCATTTAATTTGAATGATTACCTTATTTATTTCTACTTTCTTTACTAAAGTTACTATGTTTGTTTGTGTTTTTGAAAATATAGATGTACTTTTAACAAAGATAGGCACATGTTATGCTCCGCCAAAGTTCAATGCTGTCAACGGTTAATCTTGGACTAAAGTAACCTTAAAAAGTCAATCAATAAATGTGCTCACACCTGGGATCTCCCTCCACAGGTGCACGAGGTCGATCGATAAATGTGCTCACACCTGGGATCTCCCTCCACAGGTGCACGAGGTCGATCAATAAATGTGCTCACACCTGGGATCTCCCTCCACAGGTGTACGAGGTTGATCAATAAATGTGCTCACACCTGGGATCTCCCTCCACAGGTGTACGAGGTCGATCAATAAATGTGCTCACACCTGGGATCTCCCTCCACAGGTGTACGAGGTTGATCAATAAATGTGCTCACACCTGGGATCTCCCTCCACAGGTGTACGAGGTCGATCAATAAATGTGCTCACACCTGGGATCTCCCTCCACAGGTGTACGAGGTCGATCAATAAATGTGCTCACACCTGGGATCTCCCTCCACAGGTGTACGAGGTCGATCAATAAATGTGCTCACACCTGGGATCTCCCTCCACAGGTGCACGAGGTCGATCAATAAATGTGCTCACACCTGGGATCTCCCTCCACAGGTGCACGAGGTCGATCGATAAATGTGCTCACACCTGGGATCTCCCTCCACAGGTGCACGAGGTCGATCAATAAATGTGCTCACACCTGGGATCTCCCTCCACAGGTGCACGAGGTCGATCGATAAATGTGCTCACACCTGGGATCTCCCTCCACAGGTGCACGAGGTCGATCAATAAATGTGCTCACACCTGGGATCTCCCTCCACAGGTGCACGAGGTCGATCGATAAATGTGCTCACACCTGGGATCTCCCTCCACAGGTGCACGAGGTCGATCGATAAATGTGCTCACACCTGGGATCTCCCTCCACAGGTGTACGAGGTCGATCAATAAATGTGCTCACACCTGGGATCTCCCTCCACAGGTGCACGAGGTCGATCAATAAATGTGCTCACACCTGGGATCTCCCTCCACAGGTGTACGAGGTCGATCAATAAATGTGCTCACACCTGGGATCTCCCTCCACAGGTGCACGAGGTCACCATCTTTGAGGACGACGACTCTTTGGACGAAGACACTGAGATCACAGAGGCCGTAAGTCTCAGCAACACATACAGTATGAGAAGTAAACCATTCCAGATCCTGCAGATGTTCACACAAGCACATGAGCTCTCCCAGGATCATTGGTGCTGCTGTGCAACGTGCCACCAACTGAATCCACCGCTGCCCAGGAACTGTCTGAGATGCTGGACTCTGCCACAGGAACTGTCTGAGATGCTGGACTCTGCCACAGGAACTGTCTGAGATGCTGGACTCTGCCACAGGAACTGTCTGAGATGCTGGACTCTGCCACAGGAACTGTCTGAGATGCTGGACTCTGCCCAGGAACTGTCTGAGATGCTGGACTCTGCCACAGGAACTGTCTGAGATGCTGGACTCTGCCACAGGAACGGTCTGAGATGCTGGACTCTGCCCAGGAACTGTCTGAGATGCTGGACTCTGCCCAGGAACTGTCTGAGATGCTGGACTCTGCCCAGGAACTGTCTGAGATGCTGGACTCTGCCCAGGAACTGTCTGAGATGCTGGACTCTGCCCAGGAACTGTCTGAGATGCTGGACTCTGCCCAGGAACTGTCTGAGATGCTGGACTCTGCCCAGGAACTGTCTGAGATGCTGGACTCTGCCACAGGAACTGTCTGAGATGCTGGACTCTGCCACAGGAACTGTCTGAGATGCTGGACTCTGCCACAGGAACTGTCTGAGATGCTGGACTCTGCCCAGGAACTGTCTGAGATGCTGGACTCTGCCCAGGAACTGTCTGAGATGCTGGACTCTGCCACAGGAACTGTCTGAGATGCTGGACTCTGCCACAGGAACTGTCTGAGATGCTGGACTCTGCCCAGGAACTGTCTGAGATGCTGGACTCTGCCACAGGAACTGTCTGAGATGCTGGACTCTGCCCAGGAACTGTCTGAGATGCTGGACTCTGCCCAGGAACTGTCTGAGATGCTGGACTCTGCCACAGGAACTGTCTGAGATGCTGGACTCTGCTCAGGAACTGTCTGAGATGCTGGACTCTGCCCAGGAACTGTCTGAGATGCTGGACTCTGCCCAGGAACTGTCTGAGATGCTGGACTCTGCCACAGGAACTGTCTGAGATGCTGGACTCTGCCCAGGAACTGTCTGAGATGCTGGACTCTGCCCAGGAACTGTCTGAGATGCTGGACTCTGCCACAGGAACTGTCTGAGATGCTGGACTCTGCCCAAGAACTGTCTGAGATGCTGGACTCTGCCCAGGAACTGTCTGAGATGCTGGACTCTGCCCAGGAACTGTCTGAGATGCTGGACTCTGCCACAGGAACTGTCTGAGATGCTGGACTCTGCTCAGGAACTGTCTGAGATGCTGGACTCTGCCACAGGAACTGTCTGAGATGCTGGACTCTGCCCAGGAACTGTCTGAGATGCTGGACTCTGCCCAGGAACTGTCTGAGATGCTGGACTCTGCCCAGGAACTGTCTGAGATGCTGGACTCTGCCCAGGAACTGTCTGAGATGCTGGACTCTGCCACAGGAACTGTCTGAGATGCTGGACTCTGCCACAGGAACTGTCTGAGATGCTGGACTCTGCCACAGGAACTGTCTGAGATGCTGGACTCTGCCCAGGAACTGTCTGAGATGCTGGACTCTGCCACAGGAACTGTCTGAGATGCTGGACTCTGCTCAGGAACTGTCTGAGATGCTGGACTCTGCTCAGGAACTGTCTGAGATGCTGGACTCTGCCCAGGAACTGTCTGGGATGCTGGACTCTGCCCAGGAACTGTCTGAGATGCTGGACTCTGCCCAGGAACTGTCTGAGATGCTGGACTCTGCCCAGGAACTGTCTGAGATGCTGGACTCTGCCACAGGAACTGTCTGAGATGCTGGACTCTGCCCAGGAACTGTCTGAGATGCTGGACTCTGCCCAGGAACTGTCTGAGATGCTGGACTCTGCCCAGGAACTGTCTGAGATGCTGGACTCTGCCCAGGAACTGTCTGAGATGCTGGACTCTGCCACAGGAACTGTCTGAGATGCTGGACTCTGCCCAGGAACTGTCTGAGATGCTGGACTCTGCTCAGGAACTGTCTGAGATGCTGGACTCTGCCCAGGAACTGTCTGAGATGCTGGACTCTGCCCAGGAACTGTCTGAGATGCTGGACTCTGCTCAGGAACTGTCTGAGATGCTGGACTCTGCCACAGGAACTGTCTGAGATGCTGGACTCTGCCCAGGAACTGTCTGAGATGCTGGACTCTGCCCAGGAACTGTCTGAGATGCTGGACTCTGCCCAGGAACTGTCTGAGATGCTGGACTCTGCCCAGGAACTGTCTGAGATGCTGGACTCTGCCACAGGAACTGTCTGAGATGCTGGACTCTGCCACAGGAACTGTCTGAGATGCTGGACTCTGCCACAGGAACTGTCTGAGATGCTGGACTCTGCCCAGGAACTGTCTGAGATGCTGGACTCTGCCACAGGAACTGTCTGAGATGCTGGACTCTGCTCAGGAACTGTCTGAGATGCTGGACTCTGCTCAGGAACTGTCTGAGATGCTGGACTCTGCCCAGGAACTGTCTGGGATGCTGGACTCTGCCCAGGAACTGTCTGAGATGCTGGACTCTGCCCAGGAACTGTCTGAGATGCTGGACTCTGCCCAGGAACTGTCTGAGATGCTGGACTCTGCCACAGGAACTGTCTGAGATGCTGGACTCTGCCCAGGAACTGTCTGAGATGCTGGACTCTGCCCAGGAACTGTCTGAGATGCTGGACTCTGCCCAGGAACTGTCTGAGATGCTGGACTCTGCCCAGGAACTGTCTGAGATGCTGGACTCTGCCACAGGAACTGTCTGAGATGCTGGACTCTGCCCAGGAACTGTCTGAGATGCTGGACTCTGCTCAGGAACTGTCTGAGATGCTGGACTCTGCCCAGGAACTGTCTGAGATGCTGGACTCTGCCCAGGAACTGTCTGAGATGCTGGACTCTGCCCAGGAACTGTCTGAGATGCTGGACTCTGCCCAGGAACTGTCTGAGATGCTGGACTCTGCCCAGGATCGGCTGCGTGACGCCAACAAACTCAACTCCTCATTGTTGCTCTGGTGTCATAAAGCTTTGATAGAACCTTCAGGTCATTGTTGCTCTGGTGTCATGAAGCTTTGATAGAAACTTCAGATCATTGTTGCTCTGGTGTCATGAAGCTTTGATGGAACCTTCAGTGTGTGGTTCTGGTGTCATGAAGCTTTGATAGAACCTTCAGATCATTGTTGCTCTGGTGTCATGAAGCTTTGATAGAACCTTACAGGTCATTGTTGCTCTGGTGTCATGAAGCTTTGATAGAACCTTCAGTGTGTGGTTCTGGTGTCATGAAGCTTTGATAGAACCTTCAGATCATTGTTGCTCTGGTGTCATGAAGCTTTGATAGAACCTTCAGATCATTGTTGCTCTGGTGTCATGAAGCTTTGATAGAACCTTCAGTGTGTGGTTCGGGTGTCATGAAGCTTTGATAGAACCTTCAGATCATTGTTGCTCTGGTGTCATGAAGCTTTGATAGAACCTTCAGATCATTGTTGCTCTGGTGTCATGAAGCTTTGATAGAACCTTCAGATCATTGTTGTTCTGGTGTCATGAAGCTTTGATAGAACCTTCAGGTCCTTGTTGCTCTGGTGTCATGAAGCTTTGATAGAACCTTCAGATCATTGTTGCTCTGGTGTCATGAAGCTTTGATAAAACCTTCAGATCATTGTTGCTCTGGTGTCATGAAGCTTTGATAAAACCTTCAGATCATTGTTGCTCTGGTGTCATGAAGCTTTGATAGAACCTTCAGATCATTGTTGCTCTGGTGTCATGAAGCTTTGATAGAACCTTCAGATCATTGTTGCTCTGGTGTCATGAAGCTTTGATAGAACCTTCAGATCATTGTTGCTCTGGTGTCATGAAGCTTTGATAGAACCTTCAGGTCCTTGTTGCTCTGGTGTCATGAAGCTTTGATAGAACCTTCAGATCATTGTTGCTCTGGTGTCATGAAGCTTTGATAAAACCTTCAGATCATTGTTGCTCTGGTGTCATGAAGCTTTGATAAAACCTTCAGATCATTGTTGCTCTGGTGTCATGAAGCTTTGATAGAACCTTCAGATCATTGTTGCTCTGGTGTCATGAAGTTTTGATAGAAACTTGAGATCATTGTTGCTCTGGTGTCATGAAGCTTTGATGGAACCTTCAGTGTGTGGTTCTGGTGTCATGAAGCTTTGATAGAACCTTCAGGTCATTGTTGCTCTGGTGTCATGAAGCTTTGATAGAACCTTCAGTGTGTGGTTCTGGTGTCATGAAGCTTTGATAGAACCTTCAGGTCATTGTTGCTCTGGTGTCATGAAGCTTTGATAGAACCTTCAGTGTGTGGTTCTGGTGTCATGAAGCTTTGATAGAACCTTCAGATCATTGTTGCTCTGGTGTCATGAAGCTTTGATAGAACCTTCAGTGTGTGGTTCTGGTGTCATGAAGCTTTGATAGAACCTTCAGATCCTTGTTGCTCTGGTGTCATGAAGCTTTGATAGAACCTTCAGATCATTGTTGCTCTGGTGTCATGAAGCTTTGATAGAACCTTCAGGTCATTGTTGCTCTGGTATCATGAAGCTTTGATAGAACCTTCAGTGTGTGGTTCTGGTGTCATGAAGCTTTGATAGAACCTTCAGGTCCTTGTTGTTCTGGTGTCATGAAGCTTTGATAGAAGCTTACAGGTAATTGTTGCTCTGGTGTCATGAAGCTTTGATAGAACCTTCAGATCATTGTTGCTCTGGTGTCATGAAGCTTTGATAGAACCTTCAGGTCATTGTTGCTCTGGTGTCATGAAGCTTTGATAGAACCTTCAGTGTGTGGTTCTGGTGTCATGAAGCTTTGATAGAACCTTCAGTGTGTGGTTCTGGTGTCATGAAGCTTTGATAGAACCTTCAGGTCATTGTTGCTCTGGTGTCATGAAGCTTTGATAGAACCTTCAGTGTGTGGTTCTGGTGTCATGAAGCTTTGATAGAACCTTCAGGTCATTGTTGCTCTGGTATCATGAAGCGTTGATAGAACCTTCAGTGTGTGGTTCTGGTGTCATGAAGCTTTGATAGAACCTTCAGGTTATTGTTGCTCTGGTGTCATGAAGCTTTGATGGAACCTTCAGATCATTGTTGCTCTGGTGTCATGAAGCTTTGATAGAACCTTCAGGTCATTGTTGCTCTGGTGTCATGAAGCTTTGATAGAACCTTCAGATCATTGTTGCTCTGGTGTCATGAAGCTTTGATAGAACCTTCAGTGTGTGGTTCTGGTGTCATGAAGCTTTGATAGAACCTTCAGGTCATTGTTGCTCTGGTGTCATGAAGCTTTGATAGAACCTTCAGATCATTGTTGCTCTGGTGTCATGAAGCTTTGATAGAACCTTCAGATCATTGTTGCTCTGGTGTCATGAAGCTTTGATAGAAGCTTCAGATCATTGTTGCTCTGGTGTCATGAAGCTTTGATAGAACCTTCACATCATTGTTGCTCTGGTGTCATGAAGCTTTGATAGAACCTTCACATCATTGTTGCTCTGGTGTCATGAAGCTTTGATATAACCTTCAGTGTGTGGTTCTGGTGTCATGAAGCTTTGATAGAACCTTCAGTGTGTGGTTCTGGTGTCATGAAGCTAAGATAGAACCTTCAGTGTGTGGTTCTGGTGTCATGAAGCTTTGATAGAACCTTCAGATCATTGTTGCTCTGGTGTCATGAAGCTTTGATAGAACCTTCAGATTATTGTTGCTCTGGTGTCATGAAGCTTTGATGGAACCTTCAGATCATTGTTGCTCTGGTGTCATGAAGCTTTGATGGAACCTTCAGATCATTGTTGCTCTGGTGTCATGAAGCTTTGATAGAACCTTCAGATCATTGTTGCTCTGGTGTCATGAAGCTTTGATAGAACCTTCAGATCATTGTTGCTCTGGTGTCATGAAGCTTTGATAGAACCTTCAGATCATTGTTGCTCTGGTGTCATGAAGCTTTGATAGAACCTTCAGATCATTGTTGCTCTGGTGTCATGAAGCTTTGATAGAACCTTCAGTGTGTGGTTCTGGTGTCATGAAGCTTTGATAGAACCTTCAGATCATTGTTGCTCTGGTGTCATGAAGCTTTGATAGAACCTTCAGGTCATTGTTGCTCTGGTGTCATGAAGCTTTGATAAAACCTTCAGATCATTGTTGCTCTGGTGTCATGAAGCTTTGATAGAACCTTCAGATCATTGTTGCTCTGGTATCATGAAGCTTTGATAGAACCTTCAGATCATTGTTGCTCTGGTATCATGAAGCTTTGATAGAACCTTCAGATCATTGTTGCTCTGGTATCATGAAGCTTTGATAGAACCTTCAGATCATTGTTGCTCTGGTATCATGAAGCTTTGATAGAACCTTCAGGTCATTGTTGCTCTGGTGTCATGAAGCTTTGATAGAACCTTCAAATCATTGTTGCTCTGGTGTCATGAAGCTTTGATAGAACCTTCAGATCATTGTTGCTCTGGTGTCATGAAGCTTTGATAAAACCTTCAGATCATTGTTGCTCTGGTGTAATGAAGCTTTGATAAAACCTTCAGATCATTGTTGCTCTGGTATCATGAAGCTTTGATAGAACCTTCAGGTCATTGTTGCTCTGGTATCATGAAGCTTTGATAAAACCTTCAGATCATTGTTGCTCTGGTATCATGAAGCTTTGATAGAACCTTCAGATCATTGTTGCTCTGGTATCATGAAGCTTTGATAGAACCTTCAGATCATTGTTGCTCTGGTGTCATGAAGCTTTGATAGAACCTTCAGTGTGTGGTTCTTGTGTCATGAAGCTTTGATATAACCTTCAGTGTGTGGTTCTGGTGTCATGAAGCTTTGATAGAACCTTCAGTGTGTGGTTCTGGTGTCATGAAGCTTTGATAGAACCTTCAGATCATTGTTGCTCTGGTGTCATGAAGCTAAGATAGAACCTTCAGTGTGTGGTTCTGGTGTCATGAAGCTTTGATAGAACCTTCAGATCATTGTTGCTCTGGTGTCATGAAGCTTTGATGGAACCTTCAGATCATTGTTGCTCTGGTGTCATGAAGCTTTGATAGAACCTTCAGATCATTGTTGCTCTGGTGTCATGAAGCTTTGATAGAACCTTCAGATCATTGTTGCTCTGGTGTCATGAAGCTTTGATAGAACCTTCAGATCATTGTTGCTCTGGTGTCATGAAGCTTTGATAGAACCTTCAGATCATTGTTGCTCTGGTGTCATGAAGCTTTGATGGAACCTTCAGATCATAGTTGCTCTGATGTCATGAAGCTTTGATAGAACCTTCAGATCATTGTTGCTCTGGTGTCATGAAGCTTTGATAGAACCTTCAGTGTGTTGCTCTGGTGTCATGAAGCTTTGATAGAACCTTCAGTGTGTGGTTCTGGTGTCATGAAGCTTTGATAGAACCTTCAGGTCATTGTTGCTCTGGTGTCATGAAGCATTGATAGAACTTTCAGATCAGTGTTGCTCTGGTGTCATGAAGCTTTGATAGAACCTTCAGATCATTGTTGCTCTGGTGTCATGAAGCTTTGATAGAACCTTCAGATCATTGTTGCTCTGGTGTCATGAAGCTTTGATAGAACCTTCAGATCATTGTTGCTCTGGTGTCATGAAGCTTTGATAGAACCTTCAGATCATTGTTGCTCTGGTGTCATGAAGCTTTGATAGAACCTTCAGATCAGTGTTGCTCTGGTGTCATGAAGCTTTGATAGAACCTTCAGTGTGTGGTTCTGGTGTCATGAAGCTTTGATAGAACCTTCAGGTCATTGTTGCTCTGGTGTCATGAAGCTTTGATAGAACCTTCAGATCAGTGTTGCTCTGGTGTCATGAAGCTTTGATAGAACCTTCAGGTCATTGTTGCTCTGGTGTCATGAAGCTTTGATAGAACCTTCAGATTATTGTTGCTCTGGTGTCATGAAGCTTTGATAAAACTGTTATTTTCTGCGATGCTGAACCCAAGAGCAGACAGAGGCGAAGTTCCAGAGAGTACAAAAGGGGTTTATTGAACGAAGGGGAAGCAGGTAGTTGAAGGGGAAGCCGGAGGGAGAGCGAGATCGGCGAGCTGGAGTGAGGGATCCGAGTTACACGGTAGAGTAGAGTACGATCTGGCGCCGACCGCGGGGAATCCAAGGGTAGATGAAGGGGGTTGATTGGGGATCAGGAACAGGTGAGTGTGATTGTTGATGAGGACCAGGTGTTTGGTGAGGCGACAGGAGGAGTGGCAGACCAGGGGGAGGGGAACACAGCAGGCTGCTGTGACCACAACAGTACCCCCCCCTCAAGGGACGACTCTAGGCGGCCTAGGCCTCTCTGGGTGAGCCTGATGGAAGTCACGGATGATGGAAGGGTCGAGGATGAGACCCCGCGAAACCCAGCTCCTTTCCTCTGGCCCATAACCCTCCCAATCCACAAGGTATTGATGCCCCCTGCCCCGACGACGAACGTCCAACAACCGCCGAACTGTGAAAGCTGGGTGACTGTCAATCAAACGGGGAGGAGGGGGGAGGGGGGGAGGGGGAGAGAGAGAGCTGACGGAGACTGGCTTAAGGCGAGAGACATGGAAGGTGGGGTGAACGCGCATGGCTGGAGGCAGCTTGAGTGTGACAGCTGAGGGGTTGACGATGGACACAATAGGGAAGGGACCAACAAAACGAGGGGTTAGCTTCTTGGAGCCAGTCTTTAGTGGGAGATCCTTTGAGGACAGCCACACCTGTTGTCCCACCCGATAGGCAGGAGCGGGAGCCCGGTGGCGGTCGGCAATGCGCCGGTTCTGCTCGGCGGAGCGCAGCAGAGCGGAGCGTGCGACCCTCCACATCTTGCGGCAACGGCGGAGATGGTGTTGAACCGAGGGGACAGAGATATCCTCCTCCTCGGCGGGAAACAAGGGTGGCTGGTACCCCAGGGAACACTCAAATGGAGACATGCCGGTGGCAGCGCAGGACATGGAATTGTGGGCATACTCAATCCAAGAGAGATGGTCGCTCCATGCAGAGGGGTTGCGCGCAGCCACACAACGAAGTGCAGTCCCCAGGTCCTGGTTAGCTCTCTCAGCCTGCCCATTCGTCTGTGGTTGGAATCCTGAAGACAGGCTGACAGAGGCTCCAAGTGCTTGGCAGAAGGCCTTCCAAACTTGGGAGATGAATTGAGGGCCACGGTCGGAGACGAGGTCAGTGGGAATCCCGTGGAGGCGGACGACATGCTGCACAAGCAGCTGGGCAGTCTCTGTGGCACTGGGGAGCTTGGGGAGGGCAATGAAGTGAACTGCCTTAGAAAATCTGTCCACCACCGTTAGGATCACAGTGTGGCCCCTAGAGGGAGGAAGACCGGTCACAAAGTCCAGGCCGATGTGAGACCAGGGCCGACCAGGAACGGGAAGGGGACGTAGCAGACCAGCAGGAGCTTGATGGGAGGACTTGGCCCGAGCACAAACCGTGCAGGCGAGCACGAATGCCCGAGTGTCGGCGTCCATCGCTGGCCACCAAAAGTACCTCTTCAGGAGGGACAGGGTGCGGACCACGCCAGGGTGACAGGCGAAGCGTGATGTGTGGACCCACACCAGAACTTGGGAGCGAACCGCACTGGGCACGAAGAGACGGTTAGGAGGACCGTTACCCGGATCTGGTTCTGTGACTTGGGCTTCCCGGATGAGGGACTCAATTTCCCAGGTGACGGCAGCGATCCGGAGGCAAGAAGGGGAGAGGATCGTGTCAGGGGAGGCCGGTGCGTCCTCAGGGTTGAACTGACGAGAGAGGGCATCAGGCTTGACGTTACGGGAACCCGGACGGTAAGTGAGGGTGAAATTAAATCGCCCAAAAAAGAGGGCCCATCGGGCTTGGCGGGAATTAAGACGCTTCGCTGCCTGGATGTAGGACAAGTTCTTGTGGTCCGTCCAAACCACGAACGGTTGTTCAGCCCCCTCAAGCCAGTGGCGCCATTCCTCCAACGCCAATTTCACAGCCAACAACTCTCTGTTACCAACATCATAGTTGCGCTCAGCAGGTGTCAGCCGCCGAGAGAAAAACGCGCAGGGGTGAATCTTCTCGTCAGAGGCAGAGCGCTGGGACAGGACTGCCCCCACCCCTGTGTCAGACGCATCGACCTCCACGATGAATTGCCTGGAGGGGTCAGGTTGGATGAGAATGGGGGCAGACGAGAAAAGTCTCTTTAGATCAGAGAAGGCAGTCTCCGCCTCGGGTGACCAGGCAAATGGGAGGGCAGGAGAGGTGAGACGAGTGAGAGGGGCTGCAACCCTGCTGTAGTTCCGGATGAACCTCCGGTAGAAGTTAGCAAACCCCAGAAACTGCTGCAGTTTCTTGCGGGAATTGGGGATGGGCCAGTCTGTCACCGCACTGACCTTCTCGGGGCAGGTCCTCACTTGTCCACTCGCTACGATGAACCCAAGGAAGGATACCGAGGTGACACTGAACTCACACTTCTCGGCCTTAACATAGAGTTTGTTCTCCAACAGCCGCTGAAGAACTTGTCGGACGTGCTGGCAGTGCTCCTCCTCGTTCCGAGAAAAAATAAGTATGTCGTCCAGATAGACAAAAACCGAGCGGTTGAGAAAGTCCCTGAGGACGTCATTTACAAGGTTCTGGAACACTGCAGGGGCATTAGAGAGACCGAAGGGCATGACCAGGTATTCGAAATGGCCAAGGGGGGTGTTAAAAGCAGTCTTCCACTCATCCCCTTCACGGATGCGCACCAGGTGGTAGGCATTGCGTAGGTCCAATTTTGAGAAGACTGTAGCGCCCTGCAGTGGCTCGAATGCGGAACTGATGAGGGGCAGGGCATACTTGTTCTTGATCGTAATGTTGTTGAGTCCCCTGAAGTCGATACAAGGACGAAGAGACTTGTCCTTTTTGGAGACGAAAAAGAAGCCAGCACCAACAGGGGAGGAGGAGGGTCTTATGAGGCCAGCCGAAAGAGAATCTTTGATGTACTTCTCCATTGCCTCCCTCTCTGGCCGGGACAAGTTATACAGGCGACTACTGGGCAAGGGGGCGCCGGGGAGGAGATCAATGGGACAGTCATAGGGGCGATGAGGGGGCAGGGTGAGCGCACGACACTTGCTAAACACCTCTCCTAGGTCATGATAGGCTGGGGGAACCAAGGAGAGGTCGGGGGGTACTTGGGGCGAGGGAACAACTCCCTCTGCTGGAGGTAGTGCAGATTGAAGACATGTGGAATGACAGAAGGTGCTCCAACTCACCACCTTGCCAGACGACCAGTCGAAATGGGGGTTGTGCAGCTTGAGCCAGGGGTAACCCAGGACCAGAGGGGTACGAGGAGACTGGATAACGTGAAACTGAAGTTTCTCATGGTGATTACCAGAAACAATTAATTCCAGGGGCTTGGTACGATGAGTAATAAGGGCCAGGTGGCGGCCATCTAAGGCGTTAGCGTTAAGGGGCGAGGGTAATTTTTCGAAAGTGATGCCAACCTGAGAAGCGAACTTGGCGTCAATGAAGTTTTCGTCCGCTCCTGAGTCCACCAGGGCGGGTACTGGCAAGGGACGTCCGAGGAACAGAAGAGTGGCATCCAGGAGAGAGCGTTAACCGAGAGGAACGGGGACGGAAGGAGGGTGGCTCAGCAGGGCCCCGAGTCTCACTGCTGGGCCTTGTCTTTTGGCAGTGACGAACAGGTGGAGATGAGACGTCCGGGTTGTGCACAGTACAAACACACCCCATTCTTTAAACGACGGGACCGCTCAGCTTCGGTGAGACGAGTGCGCCCCAGCTGCATGGGTTCCTCTTCGGGCACAGCACATCTCACGGGGGCAGAGGGGGTAGCCCTCGGGAAGTGTGAGGAATGGATAGTAGAGAGTGCTGGGGATATGGAACTCCCTGTCCTCTCCCTACGCCGCTCACGTAGGCGGTTATCCAGCCGGATAGAAACGGAGATAATTTCGTCCAGAGTCTCAGCCTCCTCCCTAGTAGCCAGCTCATCCTTGATGGACTCACTGAGACCAGAAAGAAAAATCCCACGTAGAGACTTATCATTCCAGCCCGATCTTGCTGCATAAGTCCTAAACTCTACGGAGAACTCAGCTACACTGCGAGAGCCCTGGCGTAAGGAAATAAGGCGTTTGGCGGTGTCCCCTCCCTCCACGGGGTGATCAAAAACCTTCCTCATTTCCGCAACAAAAAGATCAAAATTATCCCTGACTGGAGAATCACTGTCCCATACTGCTGAGGCCCACGCTAAGGCATTCCCCTTAAGTGACCCCATAATGTAAGCTATCTTAGCCTTCTCAGTGGGGTAGGTGAGGGGTTGTTGACTGAAGACTAGGGAACACTGAATCAAAAAGGCCCTGCACGTACCCATGTCCCCGGCGTAGCGTTCGGGCGCAGGAATGAGAGGTTCTCGGGCTCGTGGCAGGTGTGCTGGGGAAGTGGGGGCAGGCGGAGGAGTCGTAAGCAGTCGGGGTTCCGGTGTGTGGGGAACCAATGCATCCAGTTGTGCGGCCATCAGAGTGACTCGGGTGGCGATGTTTTTGAAGGCTTCCATAGCGTCCCGGAGGGCTTGGCTGTGCTCGGCAATCTGAGTGCCTTGAGTGGCGAGAGCTCCGTGGACTTTTGCCATGTCCGCTGGGTCCATCTTGGCCAGATCGTTCTGTTATGTTCTGCGATGCTGAACCCAAGAGCAGACAGAGGCGAAGTTCCAGAGAGTACAAAAGGGGTTTATTGAACGAAGGGGAAGCAGGTAGTTGAAGGGGAAGCCGGAGGGAGAGCGAGATCGGCGAGCTGGAGTGAGGGATCCGAGTTACACGGTAGAGTAGAGTACGATCTGGCGCCGACCGCGGGGAATCCAAGGGTAGATGAAGGGGGTTGATTGGGGATCAGGAACAGGTGAGTGTGATTGTTGATGAGGACCAGGGGGAGGGGAACACAGCAGGCTGCTGTGACCACAACAAAAACCTTCAGATCATTGTTGCTCTGGTGTCATGAAGCTTTGATAGAACCTTCAGATCATTGTTGCTCTGGTGTCATGAAGCTTTGATAAAACCTTCAGATCATTGTTGCTCTGGTGTCATGAAGCTTTGATAGAACCTTCAGGTCATTGTTGCTCTGGTGTCATGAAGCTTTGATAAAACCTTCAGATCATTGTTGCTCTGGTGTCATGAAGCTTTGATAAAACCTTCAGATCATTGTTGCTCTGGTGTCATGAAGCTTTGATAAAACCTTCAGATCATTGTTGCTCTGGTGTCATGAAGCTTTGATAGAACCTTCAGATCATTGTTGCTCTGGTGTCATGAAGCTTTGATAGAACCTTCAGATCATTGTTGCTCTGGTGTCATGAAGCTTTGATAGAACCTTCAGATCATTGTTTTTCTGGTGTCATGAAGCTTTGATAGAACCTTCAGATCATTGTTGCTCTGGTGTCATGAAGCTTTGATAGAACCTTCAGATCATTGTTTTTCTGGTGTCATGAAGCTTTGATAGAACCTTCAGATCATTGTTGCTCTGGTGTCATGAAGCTTTGATAGAACCTTCAGGTCATTGTTGCTCTGGTGTCATGAAGCTTTGATAGAACCTTCAGATCATTGTTTTTCTGGTGTCATGAAGCTTTGATAGAACCTTCAGATCATTGTTGCTCTGGTGTCATGAAGCTTTGATAGAACCTTCAGGTCATTGTTGCTCTGGTGTCATGAAGCTTTGATAAAACCTTCAGATCATTGTTGCTCTGGTGTCATGAAGCTTTGATAAAACCTTCAGATCATTGTTGCTCTGGTGTCATGAAGCTTTGATAGAACCTTCAGATCATTGTTGCTCTGGTGTCATGAAGCTTTGATAGAACCTTCAGATCATTGTTGCTGAGGTGTCATGAAGCTTTGATAGAACCTTCAGATCATTGTTTTTCTGGTTTCATGAAGCTTTGATAGAACCTTCAGATCATTGTTGCTCTGGTGTCATGATGCTTTGATAGAACCTTCACATCATTGTTGCTCTGGTGTCATGAAGCTTTGATAGAACCTTCACATCATTGTTGCTCTGGTGTCATGAAGCTTTGATAGAACCTTCAGATCATTGTTGCTCTGGTGTGATGAAGCTAAGATAGAACCTTCAGTGTGTGGTTCTGGTGTCATGATGCTTTGATAGAACCTTCACATCATTGTTGCTCTGGTGTCATGAAGCTTTGATAGAACCTTCAGATCATTGTTGCTCTGGTGTCATGAAGCTTTGATAGAACCTTCAGATCATTGTTGCTCTGGTGTCATGAAGCTTTGATAAAACCTTCAGATCATTGTTGCTCTGGTGTCATGAAGCTTTGATAAAACCTTCAGATCATTGTTGCTCTGGTGTCATGAAGCTTTGATAGAACCTTCAGATCATTGTTGCTCTGGTGTCATGAAGCTTTGATAGAACCTTCAGATCATTGTTGCTGAGGTGTCATGAAGCTTTGATAGAACCTTCAGATCATTGTTTTTCTGGTTTCATGAAGCTTTGATAGAACCTTCAGATCATTGTTGCTCTGGTGTCATGATGCTTTGATAGAACCTTCACATCATTGTTGCTCTGGTGTCATGAAGCTTTGATAGAACCTTCACATCATTGTTGCTCTGGTGTCATGAAGCTTTGATAGAACCTTCAGATCATTGTTGCTCTGGTGTGATGAAGCTTTGATGGAACCTTCAGTGTGTGGTTCTGGTGTCATGAAGCTTTGATAAAACCTTCAGATCATTGTTGCTCTGGTGTCATGAAGCTTTGATAGAACCTTCAGATCATTGTTGCTCTGGTGTCATGAAGCTTTGATGGAACCTTCAGATCATTGTTGCTCTGGTGTCATGAAGCTTTGATGGAACCTTCAGATCATTGTTGCTCTGGTGTCATGAAGCTAAGATAGAACCTTCAGTGTGTGGTTCTGGTGTCATGAAGCTTTGATAGAACCTTCAGTGTGTGGTTCTGGTGTCATGAAGCTTTGATAGAACCTTCAGATCATTGTTGCTCTGGTGTCATGAAGCTAAGATAGAATCTTCAGTGTGTGGTTCTGGTGTCATGAAGCTTTGATAGAACCTTCAGATCATTGTTGCTCTGGTGTCATGAAGCTTTGATAGAACCTTCAGATCATTGTTGCTCTGGTGTCATGAAGCTTTGATAGAACCTTCAGATCATTGTTGCTCTGGTGTCATGAAGCTTTGATAGAAACTTCAGTGTGTGGTTCTGGTGTCATGAAGCTTTGATAGAACCTTCAGTGTGTGGTTCTGGTGTCATGAAGCTTTGATAGAACCTTCAGGTCATTGTTGCTCTGGTGTCATGAAGCTTTGATAGAACCTTCAGTGTGTGGTTCTGGTGTCATGAAGCTTTGATAGAACCTTCAGGTCATTGTTGCTCTGGTATCATGAAGCTTTGATAGAACCTTCAGTGTGTGGTTCTGGTGTCATGAAGCTTTGATAGAACCTTCAGGTCATTGTTGCTCTGGTGTCATGAAGCTTTGATAGAACCTTCAGGTCATTGTTGCTCTGGTGTCATGAAGCTTTGATAGAACCTTCAGGTCATTGTTGCTCTGGTGTCATGAAGCTTTGATAGAACCTTCAGGTCATTGTTGCTCTGGTGTCATGAAGCTTTGATAGAACCTTCAGATCATTGTTGCTCTGGTGTCATGAAGCTTTGATAGAACCTTCAGTGTGTGGTTCTGGTGTCATGAAGCTTTGATAGAACCTTCAGGTCATTGTTGCTCTGGTGTCATGAAGCTTTGATAGAACCTTCAGATCATTGTTGCTCTGGTGTCATGAAGCTTTGATAGAACCTTCAGATCATTGTTGCTCTGGTGTCATGAAGCTTTGATAGAAGCTTCAGATCATTGTTGCTCTGGTGTCATAAAGCTTTGATAGAACCTTCACATCATTGTTGCTCTGGTGTCATGAAGCTTTAATATAACCTTCAGTGTGTGGTTCTGGTGTCATGAAGCTTTGATAGAACCTTCAGTGTGTGGTTCTGGTGTCATGAAGCTTTGATAGAACCTTCAGATCATTGTTGCTCTGGTGTCATGAAGCTAAGATAGAACCTTCAGTGTGTGGTTCTGGTGTCATGAAGCTTTGATAAAACCTTCAGATCATTGTTGCTCTGGTGTCATGAAGCTTTGATAGAACCTTCACATCATTGTTGCTCTGGTGTCATGAAGCTTTAATATAACCTTCAGTGTGTGGTTCTGGTGTCATGAAGCTTTGATAGAACCTTCAGTGTGTGGTTCTGGTGTCATGAAGCTTTGATAGAACCTTCAGATCATTGTTGCTCTGGTGTCATGAAGCTAAGATAGAACCTTCAGTGTGTGGTTCTGGTGTCATGAAGCTTTGATAAAACCTTCAGATCATTGTTGCTCTGGTGTCATGAAGCTTTGATAGAACCTTCAGATCATTGTTGCTCTGGTGTCATGAAGCTTTGATGGAACCTTCAGATCATTGTTGCTCTGGTGTCATGAAGCTTTGATGGAACCTTCCGATCAATGTTGTTCTGGTGTCATGAAGCTTTGATAGAACCTTCAGATCATTGTTGCTCTGGTGTCATGAAGCTTTGATAGAACCTTCAGATCATTGTTGCTCTGGTGTCATGAAGCTTTGATAGAACCTTCAGATCATTGTTGCTCTGGTGTCATGAAGCTTTGATAAAACCTTCAGATCATTGTTGCTCTGGTGTCATGAAGCTTTGATAGAACCTTCAGGTCATTGTTGCTCTGGTGTCATGAAGCTTTGATAAAACCTTCAGATCATTGTTGCTCTGGTGTCATGAAGCTTTGATAAAACCTTCAGATCATTGTTGCTCTGGTGTCATGAAGCTTTGATAAAACCTTCAGATCATTGTTGCTCTGGTGTCATGAAGCTTTGATAGAACCTTCAGATCATTGTTGCTCTGGTGTCATGAAGCTTTGATAGAACCTTCAGATCATTGTTGCTCTGGTGTCATGAAGCTTTGATAGAACCTTCAGATCATTGTTTTTCTGGTGTCATGAAGCTTTGATAGAACCTTCAGATCATTGTTGCTCTGGTGTCATGAAGCTTTGATAGAACCTTCAGATCATTGTTTTTCTGGTGTCATGAAGCTTTGATAGAACCTTCAGATCATTGTTGCTCTGGTGTCATGAAGCTTTGATAGAACCTTCAGGTCATTGTTGCTCTGGTGTCATGAAGCTTTGATAGAACCTTCAGATCATTGTTTTTCTGGTGTCATGAAGCTTTGATAGAACCTTCAGATCATTGTTGCTCTGGTGTCATGAAGCTTTGATAGAACCTTCAGGTCATTGTTGCTCTGGTGTCATGAAGCTTTGATAAAACCTTCAGATCATTGTTGCTCTGGTGTCATGAAGCTTTGATAAAACCTTCAGATCATTGTTGCTCTGGTGTCATGAAGCTTTGATAGAACCTTCAGATCATTGTTGCTCTGGTGTCATGAAGCTTTGATAGAACCTTCAGATCATTGTTGCTGAGGTGTCATGAAGCTTTGATAGAACCTTCAGATCATTGTTTTTCTGGTTTCATGAAGCTTTGATAGAACCTTCAGATCATTGTTGCTCTGGTGTCATGATGCTTTGATAGAACCTTCACATCATTGTTGCTCTGGTGTCATGAAGCTTTGATAGAACCTTCACATCATTGTTGCTCTGGTGTCATGAAGCTTTGATAGAACCTTCAGATCATTGTTGCTCTGGTGTGATGAAGCTAAGATAGAACCTTCAGTGTGTGGTTCTGGTGTCATGATGCTTTGATAGAACCTTCACATCATTGTTGCTCTGGTGTCATGAAGCTTTGATAGAACCTTCAGATCATTGTTGCTCTGGTGTCATGAAGCTTTGATAGAACCTTCAGATCATTGTTGCTCTGGTGTCATGAAGCTTTGATAAAACCTTCAGATCATTGTTGCTCTGGTGTCATGAAGCTTTGATAAAACCTTCAGATCATTGTTGCTCTGGTGTCATGAAGCTTTGATAGAACCTTCAGATCATTGTTGCTCTGGTGTCATGAAGCTTTGATAGAACCTTCAGATCATTGTTGCTGAGGTGTCATGAAGCTTTGATAGAACCTTCAGATCATTGTTTTTCTGGTTTCATGAAGCTTTGATAGAACCTTCAGATCATTGTTGCTCTGGTGTCATGATGCTTTGATAGAACCTTCACATCATTGTTGCTCTGGTGTCATGAAGCTTTGATAGAACCTTCACATCATTGTTGCTCTGGTGTCATGAAGCTTTGATAGAACCTTCAGATCATTGTTGCTCTGGTGTGATGAAGCTTTGATGGAACCTTCAGTGTGTGGTTCTGGTGTCATGAAGCTTTGATAAAACCTTCAGATCATTGTTGCTCTGGTGTCATGAAGCTTTGATAGAACCTTCAGATCATTGTTGCTCTGGTGTCATGAAGCTTTGATGGAACCTTCAGATCATTGTTGCTCTGGTGTCATGAAGCTTTGATGGAACCTTCAGATCATTGTTGCTCTGGTGTCATGAAGCTAAGATAGAACCTTCAGTGTGTGGTTCTGGTGTCATGAAGCTTTGATAGAACCTTCAGTGTGTGGTTCTGGTGTCATGAAGCTTTGATAGAACCTTCAGATCATTGTTGCTCTGGTGTCATGAAGCTAAGATAGAATCTTCAGTGTGTGGTTCTGGTGTCATGAAGCTTTGATAGAACCTTCAGATCATTGTTGCTCTGGTGTCATGAAGCTTTGATAGAACCTTCAGATCATTGTTGCTCTGGTGTCATGAAGCTTTGATAGAACCTTCAGATCATTGTTGCTCTGGTGTCATGAAGCTTTGATAGAAACTTCAGTGTGTGGTTCTGGTGTCATGAAGCTTTGATAGAACCTTCAGTGTGTGGTTCTGGTGTCATGAAGCTTTGATAGAACCTTCAGGTCATTGTTGCTCTGGTGTCATGAAGCTTTGATAGAACCTTCAGTGTGTGGTTCTGGTGTCATGAAGCTTTGATAGAACCTTCAGGTCATTGTTGCTCTGGTATCATGAAGCTTTGATAGAACCTTCAGTGTGTGGTTCTGGTGTCATGAAGCTTTGATAGAACCTTCAGGTCATTGTTGCTCTGGTGTCATGAAGCTTTGATAGAACCTTCAGGTCATTGTTGCTCTGGTGTCATGAAGCTTTGATAGAACCTTCAGGTCATTGTTGCTCTGGTGTCATGAAGCTTTGATAGAACCTTCAGGTCATTGTTGCTCTGGTGTCATGAAGCTTTGATAGAACCTTCAGATCATTGTTGCTCTGGTGTCATGAAGCTTTGATAGAACCTTCAGTGTGTGGTTCTGGTGTCATGAAGCTTTGATAGAACCTTCAGGTCATTGTTGCTCTGGTGTCATGAAGCTTTGATAGAACCTTCAGATCATTGTTGCTCTGGTGTCATGAAGCTTTGATAGAACCTTCAGATCATTGTTGCTCTGGTGTCATGAAGCTTTGATAGAAGCTTCAGATCATTGTTGCTCTGGTGTCATAAAGCTTTGATAGAACCTTCACATCATTGTTGCTCTGGTGTCATGAAGCTTTAATATAACCTTCAGTGTGTGGTTCTGGTGTCATGAAGCTTTGATAGAACCTTCAGTGTGTGGTTCTGGTGTCATGAAGCTTTGATAGAACCTTCAGATCATTGTTGCTCTGGTGTCATGAAGCTAAGATAGAACCTTCAGTGTGTGGTTCTGGTGTCATGAAGCTTTGATAAAACCTTCAGATCATTGTTGCTCTGGTGTCATGAAGCTTTGATAGAACCTTCACATCATTGTTGCTCTGGTGTCATGAAGCTTTAATATAACCTTCAGTGTGTGGTTCTGGTGTCATGAAGCTTTGATAGAACCTTCAGTGTGTGGTTCTGGTGTCATGAAGCTTTGATAGAACCTTCAGATCATTGTTGCTCTGGTGTCATGAAGCTAAGATAGAACCTTCAGTGTGTGGTTCTGGTGTCATGAAGCTTTGATAAAACCTTCAGATCATTGTTGCTCTGGTGTCATGAAGCTTTGATAGAACCTTCAGATCATTGTTGCTCTGGTGTCATGAAGCTTTGATGGAACCTTCAGATCATTGTTGCTCTGGTGTCATGAAGCTTTGATGGAACCTTCCGATCAATGTTGTTCTGGTGTCATGAAGCTTTGATAGAACCTTCAGATCATTGTTGCTCTGGTGTCATGAAGCTTTGATAGAACCTTCAGATCATTGTTGCTCTGGTGTCATGAAGCTTTGATAGAACCTTCAGATCATTGTTGCTCTGGTGTCATGAAGCTTTGATGGAACCTTCAGATCATTGTTGCTCTGGTGTCATGAAGCTTTGATGGAACCTTCAAATCATTGTTGCTCTGGTGTCATGAAGCTTTGATAAAACCTTCAGATCATTGTTGCTCTGGTGTCATGAAGCTTTGATAGAACCTTCAGTGTGTGGTTCTGGTGTCATGAAGCTTTGATAGAACCTTCAGGTCATTGTTGCTCTGGTGTCATGAAGCTTTGATAGAACCTTCAGATCATTGTTGCTCTGGTGTCATGAAGCTTTGATAAAACCTTCAGATCATTGTTGCTCTGGTGTCATGAAGCTTTGATAGAACCTTCAGGTCATTGTTGCTCTGGTGTCATGAAGCTTTGATAGAACCTTCACATCATTGTTGCTCTGGTGTCATGAAGCTTTGATAGAACCTTCAGATCATTGTTGCTCTGGTGTCATGAAGCTTTGATAGAACCTTCAGATCATTGTTGCTCTGGTGTCATGAAGCTTTGATAGAACCTTCAGGTCATTGTTGCTCTGGTGTCATGAAGCTTTGATAGAACCTTCAGGTCATTGTTGCTCTGGTGTAATGAAGCTTTGATAGAACCTTCACATCATTGTTGCTCTGGTGTCATGAAGCTTTGATAGAACCTTCAGATCATTGTTGCTCTGGTGTCATGAAGCTTTGATAGAACCTTCAGGTCATTGTTGCTCTGGTGTCATGAAGCTTTGATAGAACCTTCAGATCATTGTTGCTCTGGTGTCATGAAGCTTTGATAGAACCTTCAGATCATTGTTGCTCTGGTGTCATGAAGCTTTGATAGAACCTTCACATCATTGTTGCTCTGGTGTCATGAAGCTTTGATAGAACCTTCAGATCATTGTTGCTCTGGTGTCATGAAGCTTTGATAGAACCTTCAGATCATTGTTGCTCTGGTGTCATGAAGCTTTGATACAACCTTCAGATCATTGTTGCTCTGGTGTCATGAAGCTTTGATAAAACCTTCAGATCATTGTTGCTCTGGTGTCATGAAGCTTTGATAAAACCTTCAGATCATTGTTGCTCTGGTGTCATGAAGCTTTGATAGAACCTTCAGATCATTGTTGCTCTGGTGTCATGAAGCTTTGATAAAACCTTCAGGTCATTGTTGCTCTGGTGTCATGAAGCTTTGATAAAACCTTCAGATCATTGTTGCTCTGGTGTCATGAAGCTTTGATAAAACCTTCAGATCATTGTTGCTCTGGTGTCATGAAGCTTTGATAAAACCTTCAGGTCATTGTTGCTCTGGTGTCATGAAGCTTTGATAAAACCTTCAGATCATTGTTGCTCTGGTGTCATGAAGCTTTGATAAAACCTTCAGAACATTGTTGCTCTGGTGTCATGAAGCTTTGATAAAACCTTCAGGTCATTGTTGCTCTGGTGTCATGAAGCTTTGATAAAACCTTCAGATCATTGTTGCTCTGGTGTCATGAAGCTTTGATAAAACCTTCAGAACATTGTTGCTCTGGTGTCATGAAGCTTTGATAAAACCTTCAGGTCATTGTTGCTCTGGTGTCATGAAGCTTTGATAAAACCTTCAGGTCATTGTTGCTCTGGTGTCATGAAGCTTTGATAGAACCTTCAGATCATTGTTGCTCTGGTGTCATGAAGCTTTGATAGAACCTTCAGATCATTGTTGCTCTGGTGTCATGAAGCTTTGATAGAACCTTCAGATCATTGTTGCTCTGGTGTCATGAAGCTTTGATAGAACCTTCAGATCATTGTTGCTCTGGTGTCATGAAGCTTTGATAGAACCTTCAGATCATTGTTGCTCTGGTGTCATGAAGCTTTGATAGAACCTTCAGGTCATTGTTGCTCTGGTGTCATGAAGCTTTGATAGAACCTTCAGATCATTGTTGCTCTGGTGTCATGAAGCTTTGATAGAACCTTCAGATCATTGTTGCTCTGGTGTCATGAAGCTTTGATAGAACCTTCAGATCATTGTTGCTCTGGTGTCATGAAGCTTTGATAGAACCTTCAGATCATTGTTGCTCTGGTGTCATGAAGCTTTGATAGAACCTTCAGGTCATTGTTGCTCTGGTGTCATGAAGCTTTGATAAAACCTTCAGATCATTGTTGCTCTGGTGTCATGAAGCTTTGATAGAACCTTCAGGTCATTGTTGCTCTGGTGTCATGATGCTTTGATAGAACCTTCAGATCATTGTTGCTCTGGTGTCATGAAGCTTTGATAGAACCTTCAGATCATTGTTGCTCTGGTGTCATGAAGCTTTGATAAAACCTTCAGATCATTGTTGCTCTGGTGTCATGAAGCTTTGATAGAACCTTCAGATCATTGTTGCTCTGGTGTCATGAAGCTTTGATAGAACCTTCAGATCATTGTTGCTCTGGTGTCATGAAGCTTTGATAGAACCTTCAGATCATTGTTGCTCTGGTGTCATGAAGCTTTGATAGAACCTTCAGATCATTGTTGCTCTGGTGTCATGAAGCTTTGATAGAACCTTCAGATCATTGTTGCTCTGGTGTCATGAAGCTTTGATAGAACCTTCAGATCATTGTTGCTCTGGTGTCTCTCATATTTTCATAGATTAATTCTATCCCATATCGTCATTGTATCTCTATATGTATATATGTTTATATGTGTATGATTGTAGCGACATTTATGTGGGCGGAGCTTAATTCTCAGAGGATCTGTGATGTCATTTCCTGCTCTCCCTCCATGGATCTCACATTACTGAACATTAATTGACCGATGACATCGTGTGTGTGTGCGTGCGTGCGTGCGTGTGTGTGCGTGCGTGCGTGTGTGCGTGTGTGCGTGCGTGTGTGCGTGCGTGCGTGTGTGCGTGCGTCAATGACAGGCAAAAGAGAATGTTCTGCTTCAGATCACCGTTCGGCTGAGAGTGGGAGGGGCTCTGCACACACGCATACGCGCGCACACACGCATACGCGCGCACAAGCACTCGCACACAGACACACACACACACACTCAAAGAGAACGTCAGACTGGATGATGACGTCGGCTCAGCTGGAGCTGCAGGTCTGTGTGTGTCTGGCTGGTGTTATGTGCGTGTGTGAGTGTGTGGAGCAGGAAGTGTTGTGTGTCACATCCTGAGGTGTGTCAGTGATTTTGATGTGTGTCTGTGTGTGTAGAAGACGACAAAGATGTGATGCAGACATTCTTCAGGAGGACGAGGATGAGCCTGACATGGGCAACAACGTCCGGAAACACAACCTGGCCGAGAGGAACTTCCCACCATCTTCCTCTTCCTCATCTTCCTCTTCATCATCATCATCATCATCATCATCATCATCTTCTTCCCTGAGATCTGGGCGGAACAAACACAAACGTTCGAGGTTCTTTGGAAAAGCAGGAAGACTGAGAGCAGGTAGAAGTGACTTGTGTTGATGTTGTTTCTCACTTTAGACCTTGTCGTCATTTCTCCTGCTGTGACAGTGACGCACGCGTGCGTACACACACACACACACACACACGCACACATACGCACACACACGCACACACGCACATCTCCCCAGCGTCACAAGGGATGAGTTGTGTTGTCAATGTGTGCATAAACAAGATGGCTTGTGTTGTTGTGATGATGTTGTTCAGCAGCTACACATGAGGCCACACCGTTGTGTTACTGAACCTGAACATGAGAATCACGTGAGAAAGTCTGCGACGAACAGAAGACAGAACTGAGGCAGAAACTGTGATGATGTCACTGAAATATTCTCTTGACTTCATGATCAGAAAACATTTATTGTCAGTGATTTCAAATCAACGCAGGAATGTTGTTTTCGTGCGGCTTCAGAATAGAACATGTTGACTTGTTGATATCGTGACGTGTTGATGTGTTGACGTGTTGATGTGTTGATGTGTTGACTTGTTGACGTGTTGATGTGTTGACGTGTTGACTTGTTGATGTGTTGATGTGTTGACTTGTTGACGTGTTGATGTGTTGATGTGTTGATGTGTTGATGTGTTGACTTGTTGACGTGTTGACGTGTTGATGTGTTGATGTGTTGACTTGTTGACGTGTTGATGTGTTGATGTGTTGACTTGTTGATGTGTTGATGTGTTGACTCATTGATGTGTTGTCAGTTTCACACGTCAACACATAGACATTTTGATCTATTGATGTATTGACATGTTGACGTGTTCATGTATTGATATGTTGATATGTTGACGTGTTCATGTGTTTTGATGTGTTGACGTGCTAATCACGTTTGTCTGTTTTTATTTCTAATCACAGAGGATTAGAAGTTGAGAAGTTCTTGTTGTAAACATGTTTCTTCTTCTCTCTCCAGCTGAGGACCAGCGGAGGTTGATGGTTAACTTCTCGTTGTCACTTCAGGAGAATGTGTTCATTGAAGGCAGACGACCTCAGTTCCTGGAAGAGCTTCTCAGAGAAGCCCAGGAGGAACTGAAGGTCCTGCAGCAGGACGACCTCACAGGTTCTTCATGGTCTGAAGTGTTTGAGGACAAACACTGATCCTGTTGCTTCTGGTCTTTACAGAGGACGAGGATGGATGGTCTCGACTCAACCAGAGTGTAGATCATGAAGATCCGTCTCTGCAGCAAGGAGCCAAATCAGAGCCAAATCGAATTTCAAAAGATGTTGGTTCTCCTGAGGCCAGTGAATGCTGGGCTGACTCCAGACCTGGTGAGTAAGAACCAGTTCAGAACATGTGACTCAGCAACCTTGTGTATCTGGAACAAGACAACAACACTCACTACATAAGCACTCAGGGGGTTCAGACCTTCACCAAGACTGATCATATGAGCCCAACGTGGCAGGAGGTCTCACAGATCAGGAGGTCTGACGGACCAGGAGGTCTCACGGAGCAGGAGGTCTCACGGAGCAGGAGGTCTGACGGACCAGGAGGTCTGACGGACCAGGAGGTCTGACGGACCAGGAGGTCTGACAGACCAGGAGGTCTCACGGAGCAGGAGGTCTCACGGACCAGGAGGTCTCACGGACCAGGAGGTTTACACTCAGACATGGACCCGGAAAAACAAACTGTTTCTTCTATTTTGAGAAGCAAATCTATGTACGACCGCGTCCTACTGTCACCTTCATGTTCTTTTTCTTCCAAACCCATGACTCCAGGAAGACCAGTGGATCTGAGCCGGAGGAGCAGGAGAACCACCATCATGGGGATCCCCAACCAAGAGCTGAGTAGGTCCATCCCTGGTTCATCTGTGGTGACATGTATTCGACACATGATTGACGCGTGTGGATCTCCAGGCCTGCACAGATGCTCCACCTTCCAGCAGGACATCTCAGGAGAGCCACTGACCACTGCAGGAGCAGCATATGGGTCGAAGTGGAGGGTAAGACTTGAACCTTCTCTGAGTCTCACCAGGAGTCAATGTTGTGCAGCGAGTACATCAGGAAACTACACAATATGATCAACACAACAGACCTCAGAACACAGAGTGAAGTTCAAACACCTGAGATTTTTTTTAGAGTCTCACCTGAGCAGAAAGGCCACATTTTAGACTTAGTTTTTACTCTTGGCCTGGACATTTCTAATGTATCTGTACATGATGTCCATCTGAGTGATCATTCTCTTGTTTAACATGGACTTCATCCCTGAACCTAAGCCTTTGAAAGTTAGGTCTCAGAGGCGTGTCATCTCAGCCGATACTGCAGACAGTTTTTCTGCTATGTTTGACCGTCTTTCCTTTGATGACTGAACGTGTTTGATTCACTGTTTCACTGATCATTGTGTTGAAATACTGGATCAAACCTGTTAAATCGAACTTGAAAAAACGGTGACCTTGGACTAATGAAGATCTCCTGAGTCTGAAGAGACTTTGTTGAAAGACTGAGCGTCTCTGGAAGTCTACTAAACTTGAGGTGCACAGACTTCACCTCAGGGATCTGATGACTTCTTACAATGAGATGGTGGAAACTGCTAGATCTGATTACATCAGGCACTGGTAGCAGCAAATGAGAAAGTTTTGTTTGACACGATTAATTCTCTCGTTTCTCCTGCTCCTCAAATCACGTCTGTCTTCTGTGAAGCTGACATCAATGCATTGTTGAGATTTTTCATTGACAAAATTAAATTGATCAAAGAGAAAATCTCTCCCCCTTTGTTTGGAACCCCTACTGTCTCTGAGCCCCTCTCCTCCTCTTGGTCTTCCTTCACTGCTGTATCTTTGGGTGATATTTCATCACTAGTGAACAAGATGAAACCCTCCTCTTGCTCAGATGACGTCCTTCCTTGTAGGCTTTTTATCAAAGTATTTGATGTAATTGGCCCCTGAGTTACCAATATGGTGAACCTCTCCCTTTCCACAGGGGTCTGACTATTATTATTTATTCCACTGATCATGTGACTTGTGTTTCTACAGGTGAATTCCGATGAAGGTGACATTTTCAAGCGACACCTTCTCGTCTCCAAAGACTCTCACATTGTGACCAAAGATTCATCTGCCCTCGGACTCAGGTCTGGAGCTGGTCCAGGCAGGATCAGCTGCTCCTCAATGTTCTGCTACCTTCAGGAACCTCAGGTGAGTCTTGACACTCGTCTGGACTCGTGATGTGACGATGTTTCTCTCCTCAGGGTCCGGTCCTGTCCATCTCTCCTCAGGCTCCATACATGTCCACCATCATTCCCAACGCCGTGCTGCCAATGTCGGTCGACGTGATAAAGATCAGAACTCACACCAGTGCAGTCGCTCACTCGTGGAGTCTCGTCCCGGCAAGCAAAGGCATCGTAGCGTCCTCTGACTCGCTCGGTGTCGTTGGATCTCAAGTGAATGATTCTCCATCATGTTCCCTCTCAGAATGGAGGAAGTCCTTGAGGACCGCGGGGTCAACCTCCCCCAGTCGCCGTGGCAAGTTTCAGGAAGTAGTTCACGAGAGCAGCGAGTCGGACGTGGTCCACAGTTCAGTGAGTGGAATCATGGACGTGGTCAATGATCACGCGTCACTTACAGCAGCCGCAGGAACGAAGAATCAAAGTCTGTCCATCGTGAAACCGAAGCATCCACCGGCGCCGCCGCCAAGAACTCACTCCCTGCACAGCAGCAGGATCAGGGAACATCTTGACGGTCTCACAATCCTAGCGACTCCTCATAAATGGGTCCAGGTCGTCTGCACATCGAGCTGCCACTGTTGTCAGTCTTCAGCTGGACCAAGAGAAGCTTCAGTTCCTTCACTTCAAAACCTTTCCTCAACATTCGAGCGAACACTGTCGCCTTCCAGTGGATACTCCAGTCAGAGCGACACCCCGTCACTTACCCCCCGGGAGACCTCGCCCGCCTCCCCAGAGGAAGAGAAGACCCCAGTTAACCTGGAGAGGTCTCCACCAGCATCTCCCTCCTCGTCCCTCAGCTCCTGGTCTTCTGCTGAGCCTTCATCTCATGTTACAAAAGAACACAAAACCATCCTGAGAGTTGAAGTCAGGGAACACATTCCTTCAGCACCTCAGGTCATGTGTCCTCCTGGATCCTGGCTCCACAAAAGGTCGACCTTTGAGATCTTATTTGGTCGCTCTGACCTTGACACTAGTCACAGACACAACAGGCATAAACAAGCCGCAACACAGACGGACGTCAGTGAAGTTCACCAGACGTTGAAACTGTCGACAGAGACAACATGTCCACATAAAGACAAAGAAACAACAAGTGATCCATCTCGAAGTAAGAGAGATCTTCATTCCTCACCAGAACGGTCAGGAGTAACGAAGACTTTGAAGTCTCACACACCAGTGGAAGATGAACCTTCCTCGGCTCAGGAGAGAGAAGGTTCTTCACAGAGAAACCGTGAAGAATTAAACTGTCAAACCCAGAGGATTCCAAGGACCTCAGCAGAATCCAGCCAAGAACAGAAGACCCTGAGAAGGATCTCGCTGGTGTCCAGGCAGGAAAACTTCTGGCCTCCTCCCCCGCCACCCCTTGAGGGGAACCCCGTCTTTCACATGGTCTACGAATCAGACCTTCCGCCTCCACCGATGACCCGTCGCTGTCAGGACATCCTTGTTACTGGTCCAGACTCAAGTCCAGGTTTGTCTTCAGCAACACGACCATCCGAATTTGTTGATACTTTTCCAGAAGACCTGCAGAAGACTCTGTCCTCCTTGGATATGACTCGACTGGATGTGACTTCACAGGACTACCCTTTATCAGTCCTAGGTCTCCCTTCTTCAGGGGTCCCATGTGACCCGTGTGAAGCCCCCGTTAAACCTTCAACACAACTGACTACACATCAAACACCTTCCTCACTGCAGATGACCTCGACTGAAGGTCTTCACGCTCTCATGAACGACTCAACACGCGTCGGTCCAGAACCTCAAGCTGTTCCACAGAAACCAGTGCGCAGGTCTCTTTGTCTCAGGAGTCCAAGGATGAAGACTTCCAGACCGACCGTGGGCCTACAGGACGCCATGAAGACAGCAGCCAGTCCTCCGTGCACAGTAATGAGCAGATCAATGGTTTACAGCATCGACCCTGAGGGGGTCCATGTGCCCAAAAGAACACCTGAGGGGGTCCATGTGCCCAGAGGAACACCTAAGGGGGTCCATGTGCCCAGAGGAACACCTAAGGGGTGGGGCAGGACCTCAATCTTCTCAAGAGACACAAAGACCACCATGATCCCTGAAGACCACGTCTGTCTAAAAGTGTCTCCACAGGACGCTGACCCGAGTGGATGGAGAGCCCTGGACGGAGAAAGACCCGGAGCCACAGGTGAGCGACTCTGATGAAACAGTTCAAAACATTCAAACTTTAGTTACACATTTGTTCGTAAACGACTACAATCTTTGAGAACTTTTTGAACCACATTAACAAACGTGTTCAATGATAATTGTAATAAAGTGTAAAGACACACAGTGAACTAAATCACTTTCAATGGATCGTGACGGTTTTTAAAGTCAATAAAAACGGTTTCATTCGTCAAACTCTGGTTAAAGTGAATGTTTCTGAATAAAAAATAAAAAATCCTCATTTCCTGGTGAATCAATCGTTCGTCATTTTGTTGAATACGTTGATATTTTGAAGTCTTGAGAAAACTTTGAATTAATTAAATTTCACGTTAAAACTACTTCCACCAATGAAGACGAGTTTAACTCGTTTACTTGAACTTGAACAGACGTGTTGACGTCACAAGATTATTGCATCATCATCACTGACCCAGATACTGACCCAGATACTGACCCGGGTCTTCCTCCTGCAGCGACACGCGTGACGGTTGACGCCATGGAGACCTTGTTCTGACCTTCATGAGGAGGATGAACCAGCCTTGAACACTGACCTGGATGACAAGTGTCGCCTCCTGCAGGATGATCTTGGTACTGCGTCTCTGACGTTGTTGAGGAACTAAAGTGTCGTCGCCATGACAACCATGATGACAGGTCACATGATGAATCTTTGTTGTTACTGTAAACTTAGTTTATGAACTAAATATTTTCTGATTTTAATGTTTTAGAAACTTTGTTCTTTTATGGTCTCATGAGCTCAATTGTGGGTTTTTGTGTTAATAAAAGTGTTTATTGTTAAACTTTTAGTGTCTTATTGATAAGAAGCTCGTGAAGCAAACATGATGTTTAGTTCAGTGACTCTAACATGTTAATACGTGACAGTTCAGTGACTCTAACGTGTTAATATGTGACAGTTCAGTGACTCTAACATGTTTATACGTGACAGTTCAGTGACTCTAACATGTTAATATGTGACAGTTCAGTGACTCTAACATGTTAATATGTGACAGTTCAGTGACTCTAACATGTTAATACGTGACAGTTCAGTGACTCTAACGTGTTTATACGTGACAGTTCAGTGACTCTAACATGTTTATACGTGACAGTTCAGTGACTCTAACATGTTAATATGTGACAGTTCAGTGACTCTAACATGTTAATATGTGACAGTTCAGTGACTCTAACATGTTTATACGTGACAGTTCAGTGACTCTAACATGTTTATACGTGACAGTTCAGTGACTCTAACATGTTAATACGTGACAGTTCAGTGACTAACATGTTTATACGTGACAGTTCAGTGACTCTAACATGTTTATACGTGACAGTTCAGTGACTCTAACATGTTAATACGTGACAGTTCAGTGACTCTAACATGTTAATATGTGACAGTTCAGTGACTCTAACATGTTAATATGTGACAGTTCAGTGACTCTAACATGTTAATATGTGACAGTTCAGTGACTCTAACATGTTAATATGTGACAGTTCAGTGACTCTAACATGTTAATATGTGACAGTTCAGTGACTCTAACATGTTTATACGTGACAGTTCAGTGACTCTAACATGTTAATACGTGACAGTTCAGTGACTCTAACATGTTAATATGTGACAGTTCAGTGACTCTAACATGTTAATATGTGACAGTTCAGTGACTCTAACATGTTTATACGTGACAGTTCAGTGACTCTAACATGTTTATACGTGACAGTTCAGTGACTCTAACATGTTAATACGTGACAGTTCAGTGACTAACATGTTTATACGTGACAGTTCAGTGACTCTAACATGTTTATACGTGACAGTTCAGTGACTCTAACATGTTAATACGTGACAGTTCAGTGACTCTAACATGTTAATATGTGACAGTTCAGTGACTCTAACATGTTAATATGTGACAGTTCAGTGACTCTAACATGTTAATATGTGACAGTTCAGTGACTCTAACATGTTTATATGTGACAGTTCAGTGACTCTAACATGTTAATATGTGACAGTTCAGTGACTCTAACATGTTAATATGTGACAGTTCAGTGACTCTAACATGTTTATATGTGACAGTTCAGTGACTCTAACATGTTTATACGTGACAGTTCAGTGACTCTAACATGTTAATATGTGACAGTTCAGTGACTCTAACATGTTTATACGTGACAGTTCAGTGACTCTAACATGTTTATACGTGACAGTTCAGTGACTCTAACATGTTTATACGTGACAGTTCAGTGACTAACATGTTTATACGTGACAGTTCAGTGACTAACATGTTAATATGTGACAGTTCAGTGACTCTAACATGTTAATATGTGACAGTTCAGTGACTCTAACATGTTTATACGTGACAGTTCAGTGACTCTAACATGTTTATACGTGACAGTTCAGTGACTCTAACATGTTTATACGTGACAGTTCAGTGACTAACATGTTAATATGTGACAGTTCAGTGACTAACATGTTAATATGTGACAGTTCAGTGACTCTAACATGTTAATATGTGACAGTTCAGTGACTCTTAACATGTTAATATGTGACAGTTCAGTGACTCTAACATGTTAATATGTGACAGTTCAGTGACTCTAACATGTTAATATGTGACAGTTCAGTGACTCTAACATGTTTATACGTGACAGTTCAGTGACTCTAACGTGTTAATATGTGACAGTTCAGTGACTCTAACGTGTTAATATGTGACAGTTCAGTGACTCTAACATGTTAATATGTGACAGTTCAGTGACTCTAACATGTTAATATGTGACAGTTCAGTGACTCTAACATGTTTATACGTGACAGTTCAGTGACTCTAACGTGTTAATATGTGACAGATCAGTGACTCTAACGTGTTAATATGTGACAGATCAGTGACTCTAACGTGTTAATACGTGACAGTTCAGTGACTCTAACATGTTAATATGTGACAGTTCAGTGACTCTAACATGTTAATATGTGACAGTTCAGTGACTCTAACGTGTTAATATGTGACAGTTCAGTGACTCTAACATGTTAATATGTGACAGTTCAGTGACTCTAACATGTTAATATGTGACAGTTCAGTGACTCTAACGTGTTAATATGTGACAGTTCAGTGACTCTAACATGTTAATACGTGACAGTTCAGTGACTCTAACATGTTAATATGTGACAGTTCAGTGACTCTAACGTGTTAATATGTGACAGTTCAGTGACTCTAACATGTTAATATGTGACAGTTCAGTGACTCTAACATGTTTATACATGACAGTTCAGTGACTCTAACATGTTTATACGTGACAGTTCAGTGACTCTAACATGTTTATACGTGACAGTTCAGTGACTCTAACATGTTAATATGTGACAGTTCAGTGACTAACGTGTTAATACGTGACAGTTCAGTGACTCTAACATGTTAATATGTGACAGTTCAGTGACTCTAACATGTTAATATGTGACAGTTCAGTGACTCTAACGTGTTAATGACAATCACTTTATCGTTAGTTGATAACATGACTCATCACTTCATCGTTAGGGGACAACATGACTCATCACTTCATCGTTAGGGGACAACATGACTCATCACTTTATCGTCAGGGGACAACATGACTCATCACTTTATCGTTAGGTGATAACATGACTCAACATTGTATCTTTGGGGACAACATGACTCATCATTTTATTGTTGATGACAACATGACTCATCACTTCATCTTTAGGGGACAACATGACTCATCATTTTATTGTTGATGACAACATGACTCATCACTTATTAAGTTGATAACATGACTCATCACTTTATCGTCAGGGGACAACATGACTCATCACTTTATCGTTAGGTGATAACATGACTCAACATTGTATCTTTGGGGACAACATGACTCATCATTTTATTGTTGATGACAACATGACTCATCACTTCATCTTTAGGGGACAACATGACTCATCATTTTATTGTTGATGACAACAAGACTCATCACTTATTAAGTTGATAACATGACTCATCACTTTATCGTCAGGGGACAACATGACTCATCACTTTATCGTTAGGTGATAACATGACTCAACATTGTATCTTTGCGGACAACATGACTCATCATTTTATTGTTGATGACAACATGACTCATCACTTCATCTTTAGGGGACAACATGACTCATTTTATTGTTGATGACAACATGACTCATCACTTATTAAGTTGATAACATGACTCATCACTTTATCGTCAGGGGACAACATGACTCAACATTGTATCTTTGGGGTCAACATGACTCATCATTTTATTGTTAGTTGATAACATGACTCATCACTTCATGGGTTGGTGCTAACATGACGCATCATTTTATTGTTGATGACAACATGACTCATCAGTTTATCGTCAGGGGACAACATGACTCATCGAGTCATCGTTAGTTGATAACATGACTCATCACTTCATGGATAGGTGCTAACATGACTCATCATTTCATGATTCAAGGTTGATTGACAGATGAGCTCGAGCAGGACCAACTAACAGATGTTTGCTCGTCTCAGAGACTTACATGTGATTCGTCCTAGTTTGGTCCTGAGCTGCAGATGTTTCCACTGAACCTCAAGGTCGTCGGAGACCTTCAGGTCCACCTGCGACAGGAAGTGACACGTGTGGGTGAAATATTCTGAGGAACTTCCTGATCCACGTTAGTGAGTCAGATCCACGTTAGTGAGTCAGATCCACGTTAGTGAGTCAGATCCACGTTAGTGAGTCAGATCCACGTTAGTGAGTCAGATCCATGTTAATGAGTCAGATCCACGTTAGTGAGTCAGATCCATGTTAATGAGTCAGATCCATGTTAGTGAGTCAGATCCACGTTAGTGAGTCAGATCCATGTTAGTGAGTCAGATCCACGTTAGTGAGTCAGATCCACGTTAGTGAGTCAGATCCACGTTAGTGAGTCAGATCCACGTTAGTGAGTCAGATCCACGTTAGTGAGTCAGATCCACGTTAGTGAGTCAGATCCATGTTAGTGAGTCAGATCCATGTTAGTGAGTCAGATCCACGTTAGTGAGTCAGATCCATGTTAGTGAGTCAGATCCACGTTAGTGAGTCAGATCCACGTTAGTGAGTCAGATCCACGTTAGTGAGTCAGATCCACGTTAGTGAGTCAGATCCACGTTAGTGAGTCAGATCCATGTTAATGAGTCAGATCCACGTTAGTGAGTCAGATCCATGTTAGTGAGTCAGATCCATGTTAGTGAGTCAGATCCACGTTAGTGAGTCAGATCCATGTTAGTGAGTCAGATCCACGTTAGTGAGTCAGATCCATGTTAATGAGTCAGATCCACGTTAGTGAGTCAGATCCACGTTAGTGAGTCAGATCCACGTTAGTGAGTCAGATCCACGTTAGTGAGTCAGATCCACGTTAATGAGTCAGATCCACGTTAGTGAGTCAGATCCATGTTAATGAGTCAGATCCACGTTAGTGAGTCAGATCCACGTTAGTGAGTCAGATCCACGTTAGTGAGTCAGATCCACGTTAGTGAGTCAGATCCACGTTAGTGAGTCAGATCCACGTTAGTGAGTCAGATCCATGTTAATGAGTCAGATCCACGTTAGTGAGTCAGATCCACGTTAGTGAGTCAGATCCATGTTAATGAGTCAGATCCACGTTAGTGAGTCAGATCCATGTTAGTGAGTCAGATCCATGTTAGTGAGTCAGATCCATGTTAATGAGTCAGATCCACGTTAGTGAGTCAGATCCACGTTAGTGAGTCAGATCCACGTTAGTGAGTCAGATCCATGTTAGTGAGTCAGATCCACGTTAGTGAGTCAGATCCATGTTAGTGAGTCAGATCCATGTTAGTGAGTCAGATCCATATTAATGAGTCAGATCCATGTTAATGAGTCAGATCCACGTTAGTGAGTCAGATCCACGTTAGTGAGTCAGATCCATGTTAGTGAGTCAGATCCATGTTAGTGAGTCAGATCCATATTAATGAGTCAGATCCATGTTAATGAGTCAGATCCACGTTAGTGAGTCAGATCCACGTTAATGAGTCAGATCCATGTTAATGAGTCAGATCCATGTTAATGAGTCAGATCCATGTTAATGAGTCAGATCCATGTTAGTGAGTCAGATCCATGTTAATGAGTCAGATCCATGTTAGTGAGTCAGATCCACGTTAATGAGTCAGATCCATGTTAATGAGTCAGATCCATGTTAATGAGTCAGATCCATGTTAATGAGTCAGATCCATGTTAGTGAGTCAGATCCACGTTAATGAGTCAGATCCATGTTAATGAGTCAGATCCATGTTAGTGAGTCAGATCCATGTTAATGAGTCAGATCCATGTTAGTGAGTCAGATCCACGTTAATGAGTCAGATCCATGTTAATGAGTCAGATCCATGTTAATGAGTCAGATCCATGTTAATGAGTCAGATCCATGTTAGTGAGTCAGATCCACGTTAATGAGTCAGATCCATGTTAATGAGTCAGATCCACGTTAGTGAGTCAGATCCATGTTAATGAGTCAGATCCACGTTAGTGAGTCAGATCCACGTTAGTGAGTCAGATCCATGTTAGTGAGTCAGATCCATGTTAGTGAGTCAGATCCACGTCTGTGAGTCAGATCCATGTTAATGAGTCAGATCCACGTTAGTGAGTCAGATCCACGTTAGTGAGTCAGATCCATGTTAATGAGTCAGATCCATGTTAGTGAGTCAGATCCATGTTAATGAGTCAGATCCACGTTAGTGAGTCAGATCCACGTTAGTGAGTCAGATCCATGTTAGTGAGTCAGATCCACGTTAGTGAGTCAGATCCATGTTAGTGAGTCAGATCCATGTTAGTGAGTCAGATCCATGTTAATGAGTCAGATCCACGTTAGTGAGTCGGATCCACTTTAGTGAGTCGGATCCACTTAGTGAGTCGGATCCACTTTAGTGAGTCAGATCCACTTTAGTGAGTCAGATCCACGTCAGTGAGTCAGATCCACTTTAGTGAGTCAGATCCACTTAGTGAGTCAGATCCATGTTAGTGAGTCAGATCCATGTTAATGAGTCAGATCCACGTTAGTGAGTCGGATCCACTTTAGTGAGTCGGATCCACTTAGTGAGTCGGATCCACTTTAGTGAGTCGGATCCACGTCAGTGAGTCAGATCCACTTTAGTGAGTCAGATCCACTTAGTGAGTCAGATCCACTTTAGTGAGTCGGCTCCACGTCAGTGAGTCGGATCCACGTCAGTGAGTCAGATCCACGTCAGTGAGTCAGATCCACTTTAGTGAGTCAGATCCACTTAGTGAGTCAGATCCACGTCAGTGAGTCAGATCCACTTTAGTGAGTCGGATCCACTTAGTGAGTCAGATCCACTTTAGTGAGTCGGATCCACGTCAGTGAGTCGGATCCACGTCAGTGAGTCAGATCCACGTCAGTGAGTCAGATCCACTTTAGTGAGTCAGATCCACTTAGTGAGTCAGATCCACTTTAGTGAGTCAGATCCACGTCAGTGAGTCGGATCCACGTCTGTGAGTCGGATCCACGTCAGTGAGTCACATCCACGTCTGTGAGTCACATACATGTTAGTGAGTCGGATCCACGTCAGTGAGTCGGATCCACGTCTGTGAGTCGGATCCACGTCTGTGAGTCACATCCACGTCTGTGAGTCACATCCACGTCTGTGAGTCGGATCCATGTTTGTGAGTCAGATCCACTTTAGTGAGTCAGTTCCACGTCAGTGAGTCGGATCCACTTTAGTGAGTCAGATCCATGTTTGTGAGTCAGATCCACTTTAGTGAGTCAGTTCCATGTCAGTGAGTCGGATCCAAGTCAGTGAGTCGGATACATGTTAGTGAGTCAGATCCACGTTAACGAGTCACAGACTCACCTGCAGTTTCTCCCAAACCTTCTTCTTGGGGTTGAGTTTGTCGTCTGCTCGTCCAGCCTCGTGTCCGTCCACGAAGACCCGTTCTCCGGGAGAGGATCCCTGCGGGGGGTCCAGGGGCTCCACTTTCCTGGGGTCACCGTCACTAGAAGACACAATCAATAGAAATCAATAGAGTTCTACCTAAACACTGTCCTGGTGTCACTAGAAGACACAGTAAAACGATTTCTGCTATGTTTGACCGTCTTTCCTTTGATGACTGCCCAGACGTGGACAGTTTGATTCACTGATCATTGTGTTGAAATACTGGATCAAACCTGTTAAATCGAACTTGAAAATTCAGAAAAAACGGTGCCCTTGGACAAATGAAGATCTCCTGAGTCTGAAGAGACTTTGTCGAAAGACTGAGCGTCTCTGTAAGTCCACTAAACTTGAGGTGCACAGACTTCACCTCAGGGATCTGATGTCTTCTTACAATGAGATGGTAGAAACTTCTAGATCTGATTACATCAGAAAACTGGTAGCAGCAAATAGGAAAAACCCCAAAGTTTTGTTTGACACGATTAATTCTCTCGTGTCTCCTGCTCCTCAAATCACGCCTGTCTTCTGTGAAGCTGACATCAATGATTGTTGAGATTTTTCATTGACAAAATTAAATTGATCAAAGAGAAAATCTCTCCCCCTTTGTTTGGAACCCCTACTGTCTCTGAGCCCCTCTCCTCCTCTTGGTCCTCCTTCACTGCTGTATCTTTGGGTGATATTTCGGCACTAGTGAACAAGATGAAACCCTCCTCTTGCTCAGATGACGTCCTTCCTTGTAGGCTTTTTATCAAAGTATTTGATGTAATTGGCCCCTGGGTTACCAATATGGTAAACCTCTCCCTTTCCTCAGTAATTTCAGGCCTATTTCTAAGCTCCCTTTCTTGTCCAAGATGTTGGAGAAGGTGGTGTCTGAGCAGCTGTCTTTGTTCCTGGATCAGAGCGACATCCATGAGAAGTTTCAGTCTGGCTTCCGTAAACATCTACGGAGACAGCTTTATTGAAAGTGTCCAGTGACATCATGATGTCGGCTGACTCTGGTAAATTCACTGTTCTGGTTCTCTTGGATCTGTCCTCAGCCTTTGACACAGTTGAACCAGATCCTACTGAGAAGACTGAGGGATGAAGACTGTCTGGGTCTGTGTTAGAATGGTTCTCATCTTACCTTTCTGGGCGCAGTTTTAGTGTATCTGCCAATCAAATGAGGTCTGAATCGGCAGATCTGTTGTGTGGAGTCCCTCAAGGTTCTGTTCTGGGTCCTTTATTGTTTTTGCTGTACTTGATTCCCCTCGGTAAAATCATTCAGAGATTTCCAGATGTTTCTTATCACATTTTTGCTGATAACATCCAGCTCTACTGCTCTGTTGATCCAACTGAGCCCCAGAGGCTGAACAACTTAGTCAATTGTTTGCTAGAAATCAAACAATGAGTGAAAACACTTAACAGCTAAATGTGGACAAAACTGAAACTCTGGTGATTGTTGATGATAAGATTCCAGGGTTGAGTCAGTACTTGAGTGACTTAGGTCAGTCTGTCAAACTGAGCCTGAGAAACCTGGGTGTTGTATTTGATAAAGACATGTCTCTTGTTCGACACTGAAGAAAACTGACCAGAAACTGTTTCCTTCAACTGAGAAAAATCTCTAAACTTAGGAAAATGTTGTCGGAACATGATCTGGATCTTATAATCCATGCGTTTGTTTCTTCTCGTCTGGACTATTGTAACAGTTTGTTTTCATGTCTTAACAAGAAGGATCGTCTCGTCTGCAGTTGATTCAGAACTCTGAGCCGCTCTAGTAGAAGAACTCACATTTCTCCTTCAAACTCTTCACTGGCTTCCAGTTTCTTTCAGGATCAACTTTAAAATTCTGGTTCTTACTTTCAGATCTATTCATGGTCAGGCTCCTCCTTACATCACTGATCTTATCCAGCCTTACACCCCAGCTCGGGCTCTGAGGTCTGTGGATCAGAATCTACTTATGGTTCCACGCACACGACTCAGGACCAGAGGAGAGAAATCTTTTCAGGCTGTTGCTCCTAAGCTTTGGAACGATCTTCTCTCTCTTTGCGCTTGATGGATCTACTGACTCCTTTAAGAAACATCAGTGTTTGATGATCTACTGACTCCTTCAAGAAACATCTGTGTTTGATGATCTACTGACTCCTTTAAGAAACATCAGTGTTTTATGATCTACTGACTCCTTCAAGAAACATCAGTGTTTGATGATCTACTGACTCCTTCAAGAAACATCTGTGTTTGATGATCTACTGACTCCTTCAAGAAACATCAGTGTTTGATGATCTACTGACTCCTTTAAGAAACATCTTAAGCCGTTTCTATTTGTTCAGGCTTTTCCTTGAATTTCTGGAACTCCTGTGTTGTTCTCAGTATTATCTTGATCTTTAAAGTATGTACTTTTTTGAGTATTGTTTTGATTGTTTAAGCGCTTTGTGACCCTGGTCTCGAAAAGCACTATATAAATAAATATTACTTACTTACCTAAACACTGTCCTGGTGTCACTAGAAGACACAGTAAAACAATAGAAATCAATAGAGTTCTACCTAAACACTGTCCTGGTGTCACTAGAAGACACAGTAAAACAATAGAAATCAATAGAGTTCTACCTAAACACTGTCCTGGGGTCACAAGCAGACACAGTAAAACAATAGAAATCAATATAGTTCTACCTAAACACTGTCCTGGGGTCACTAGAAGACACAGTAAAACAATAGAAATCAATAGAGTTCACAGCTCACCTGCAGGCACACAGCAACATGGCCTGAGACTCCACGCCTCTCATCTTCTGAGGCTTCAGGTTACACAGCAGGACCACCAGTCGCTCCTGAAGGTCCTCCGCGGACACGAAGCCCACCAGACCACTGACCACCGTCCTGGGCTCCTCCTCACCCACGTCGATCTTCTCCAGGTACAGGGAGTCGGCGTCTGGGTGCTGAAGGGTCAAGAGGTCATGTTGGTTCCTCAGAGTTGATCCCTGACCTCACCTTCTCCACACTGAGCACCTTCCCCACCCTCAGGTCCAGTCTGGAGGGGAGAAGATCCTCGTCTGCCATCTTGTTTCCTTTGGAGGCTTCTGTGGAAACATCTGACTCTTCAACAAATACATGTGGGAACATTTGACTTTTCAACAGATACGTGTGGGAACATCTGACTCTTCAACACATACATGTGGGAACATCCGACTCTTCAACACATACATGTGGGAACATCCGACTCTTCAATACATACATGTGGGAACATCTGACTTTTCAATACATACATGTGGGAACATTTGACTCTTCAATACATACATGTGGGAACATCTGACTCTTCAACACATACATGTGGGAACATCCGACTCTTCAATACATACATGTGGGAACATCTGACACTTCAGCTCATACATGTGGGAACATCTGACTCTTCAGCTCATACATGTGGGAACATCTGACCCTTCAGCTTATACATGTGGGAACATCTGACTCTTCAGCTCATACATGTGGGAACATCTGACTCTTCAACACATACATGTGGGAACATCTGACCATTCAACACATACATGTGGGAACATCTGGCTCTTCAACACATACATGTGGGAACATCTGACCCTTCAACACATACATGTGGGAACATCGGACTCTTCAGCTCATACATGTGGGAACATCTGACTCTTCAACACATACATGTGGGAACATCCGACTCTTCAACACATACATGTGGGAACATCTGACCATTCACGCATACATGTGGGAACATCTGACCCTTCAACACATACATGTGGGAACATCTGACCCTTCAACACATACATGTGGGAACATCTGACTCTTCAACACATACATGTGGGAACATCTGACTCTTCAACAAATACATGTGGGAACATCTGACCCTTCAACACATACATGTGGGAACATCTGACTCTTCAACACATACATGTTGGAACATCTGACTCTTCAACACATACATGTTGGAACATCTGACCCTTCAACACATACATGTGGGAACATCTGACTCTTCAACACATACATGTGGGAACATCTGACCCTTCAACACATACATGTGGGAACATCTGACCCTTCAACACATACATGTGGGAACATCTGACTCTTCAACACATACATGTGGGAACATCTGACCCTTCAACACATACATGTGGGAACATCTGACCCTTCAACACATACATGTGGGAACATCTGACCCTTCAACACATACATGTGGGAACATCTGCCTCTTCAACACATACATGTGGGAACATCTGACCCTTCAACACATACATGTGGGAACATCGGACCCTTCAACACATACATGTGGGAACATCGGACTCTTCAGCTCATACATGTGGGAACATCTGACTCTTCAACACATACATGTGGGAACATCCGACTCTTCAACACATACATGTGGGAACATCTGACTCTTCAACACATACATGTGGGAACATCTGACTCTTCAACACATACATGTGGAAACATCTGACCCTTCAACACATACATGTTGGAACATCTGACTCTTCAACACATACATGTTGGAACATCTGACTCTTCAACACATACATGTTGGAACATCTGACTCTTCAACACATACATGTGGGAACATCTGACCATTCAACACATACATGTTGGAACATCTGACTCTTCAACACATACATGTGGGAACATCTGACCCTTCAACACATACATGTTGGAACATCTGACTCTTCAACACATACATGTGGGAACATCTGACTCTTCAACACATACATGTTGGAACATCTGACTCTTCAACACATACATGTGGGAACATCTGACCCTTCAACACATACATGTTGGAACATCTGACTCTTCAACACATACATGTTGGAACATCTGACTCTTCAACACATACATGTGGGAACATCTGACCCTTCAACACATACATGTTGGAACATCTGACCCTTCAACACATACATGTTGGAACATCTGACTCTTCAACACATACATGTTGGAACATCTGACTCTTCAACACATGCATGTGGGAACATCTGAAACTTCAACACATACATGTTGGAACATCTGACCCTTCAACACATACATGTGGGAACATCTGACTCTTCAACACATACATGTGGGAACATCCGACTCTTCAACACATACATGTGGGAACATCTGACCATTCACGCATACATGTGGGAACATCTGACCCTTCAACACATACATGTGGGAACATCTGACCCTTCAACACATACATGTGGGAACATCTGACTCTTCAACACATACATGTGGGAACATCTGACTCTTCAACAAATACATGTGGGAACATCTGACCCTTCAACACATACATGTGGGAACATCTGACTCTTCAACACATACATGTTGGAACATCTGACTCTTCAACACATACATGTTGGAACATCTGACCCTTCAACACATACATGTGGGAACATCTGGCTCTTCAACACATACATGTGGGAACATCTGACCCTTCAACACATACATGTGGGAACATCGGACTCTTCAGCTCATACATGTGGGAACATCTGACTCTTCAACACATACATGTGGGAACATCCGACTCTTCAACACATACATGTGGGAACATCTGACCATTCACGCATACATGTGGGAACATCTGACCCTTCAACACATACATGTGGGAACATCTGACCCTTCAACACATACATGTGGGAACATCTGACTCTTCAACACATACATGTGGGAACATCTGACTCTTCAACAAATACATGTGGGAACATCTGACCCTTCAACACATACATGTGGGAACATCTGACTCTTCAACACATACATGTTGGAACATCTGACCCTTCAACACATACATGTTGGAACATCTGACCCTTCAACACATACATGTGGGAACATCTGACCCTTCAACACATACATGTGGGAACATCTGACCCTTCAACACATACATGTGGGAACATATGACCCTTCAACACATACATGTGGGAACATCTGACTCTTCAACACATACATGTGGGAACATCTGACCCTTCAACACATACATGTGGGAACATCTGACCCTTCAACACATACATGTGGGAACATCTGACCCTTCAACACATACATGTGGGAACATCTGCCTCTTCAACACATACATGTGGGAACATCTGACCCTTCAACACATACATGTGGGAACATCGGACCCTTCAACACATACATGTGGGAACATCGGACTCTTCAGCTCATACATGTGGGAACATCTGACTCTTCAACACATACATGTGGGAACATCCGACTCTTCAACACATACATGTGGGAACATCTGACTCTTCAACACATACATGTGGGAACATCTGACTCTTCAACACATACATGTGGAAACATCTGACCCTTCAACACATACATGTTGGAACATCTGACTCTTCAACACATACATGTTGGAACATCTGACTCTTCAACACATACATGTTGGAACATCTGACTCTTCAACACATACATGTGGGAACATCTGACCATTCAACACATACATGTTGGAACATCTGACTCTTCAACACATACATGTGGGAACATCTGACCCTTCAACACATACATGTTGGAACATCTGACTCTTCAACACATACATGTGGGAACATCTGACTCTTCAACACATACATGTTGGAACATCTGACTCTTCAACACATACATGTGGGAACATCTGACCCTTCAACACATACATGTTGGAACATCTGACTCTTCAACACATACATGTTGGAACATCTGACTCTTCAACACATACATGTGGGAACATCTGACCCTTCAACACATACATGTTGGAACATCTGACCCTTCAACACATACATGTTGGAACATCTGACTCTTCAACACATACATGTTGGAACATCTGACTCTTCAACACATACATGTTGGAACATCTGACTCTTCAATACATACATGTGGGAACATCTGAAACTTCAACACATACATGTTGGAACATCTGACTCTTCAACACATACATGTTGGAACATCTGACTCTTCAACACATACATGTTGGAACATCTGACCCTTCAACACATACATGTTGGAACATCCGACTCTTCAACACATACATGTTGGAACATCTGACTCTTCAACACATACATGTTGGAACATCTGACTCTTCAACACATACATGTGGGAACATCTGACCCTTCAACACATGCATGTTGGAACATCTGACTCTTCAACACATACATGTTGGAACATCCGACTCTTCAACACATACATGTGGGAACATCTGACCCTTCAACACATACATGTTGGAACATCTGACTCTTCAACACATACATGTTGGAACATCTGACTCTTCAACACATACATGTGGGAACATCTGACCCTTCAACACATACATGTGGGAACATCTGACCCTTCAACACATACATGTGGGAACATCTGACCCTTCAACACATACATGTGGGAACATCTGACCCTTCAACACATACATGTTGGAACATCTGACTCTTCAGCTCATTGTTGCTACAAAGTTCTCAGTCACGTGTGGAATAACTTCACTTTGACTGTCACTACTTTACTTTTACTTCACTTTGACTGTCACTACTTTACTTGTACTTCACTTCTACTGTCACTACTTTACTTTTACTTCACTTTGACTGTCACTACTTTACTTTTACTTCACTTTGACTGTCACTACTTTACTTTTACTTCACTTCTACTGTCACTACTTTAATTTAACTTCACTTCTACTGTCACTACTTTACTTTTACTTCACTTTGACTGTCACTACTTAACTTGTACTTCCCTTCTACTATAACTACTTTAATTTAACTTCACTTCTACTGTCACTACTTTACTTTTACTTCACTTTGACTGTCACTACTTTACTTGTACTTCACTTTGACTGTCACTACTTTACTTGTACTTCCCTTCTACTATAACAACTTTAATTTAACTTAACTTCTACTGACACTACTTTACTTTTACTTCACTTCTACTGTCACTACTTTACTTTTACTTCACTTTGACTGTCACTACTTTACTTTTACTTCACTTTGACTGTCACTACTTTACTTTTACTTCACTTTGACTGTCACTACTTTACTTTTACTTCACTTCTACTGTCACTACTTTAATTTAACTTCACTTCTACTGTCACTACTTTACTTTTACTTCACTTCTACTGTCACTACTTTAATTTAACTTCACTTCTACTGTCACTACTTTACTTTTACTTCACTTTGACTGTCACTACTTTACTTGTACTTCCCTTCTACTATAACTACTTTAATTTAACTTCACTTCTACTGTCACTACTTTACTTTTACTTCACTTTGACTGTCACTACTTTACTTGTACTTCACTTTGACTGTCACTACTTTACTTGTACTTCCCTTCTACTATAACAACTTTAATTTAACTTAACTTCTACTGTCACTACTTTACTTTTACTTCACTTCTACTGTCACTACTTTACTTTTACTTCACTTTGACTGTCACTACTTTACTTTTACTTCACTTTGACTGTCACTACTTTACTTTTACTTCACTTTGACTGTCACTACTTTACTTTTACTTCACTTCTACTGTCACTACTTTAGTTTAACTTCACTTCTACTGTCACTACTTTAATTTAACTTCACTTCTACTGTCACTACTTTAATTTAACTTCACTTCTACTGTCACTACTTTACTTTAACTTCACTTCTACTGTCACTACTTTACTTTAACTTCACTTCTACTGTCACTACTTTACTTTTACTTCACTTTGACTGTCACTACTTTACTTGTACTTCCCTTCTACTATAACTACTTTAATTTAACTTCACTTCTACTGTCACTACTTTACTTTTACTTTACTTCTAATGTCACTACTTTACTTTTACTTCACTTCTACTGTCACTACTTTACTTTTACTCCACTTTGACTGTCACTACTTTACTTTTACTTCACTTTGACTGTCACTACTTCACTTTTACTGTCACTACTTTAATTTAACTTCACTTCTACTGTCACTACTTTACTTTAACTTCACTTCTACTGTCACTACTTTACTTTTACTTCACTTCTACTGTCACTACTTTACTTTTGCTTCACTTTTACTGTCATTACTTTATTTTTACCTCACTTCTACTGTCACTACTTTACTTTAACTTCACTTCTACTGTCACTACTTTACTTTAACTTCACTTCTACTGTCACTACTTTACTTTAACTTCACTTCTACTGTCACTACTTTACTTTAACTTCACTTCTACTGTCACTACTTTACTTTAACTTCACTTCTACTGTCACTACTTTACTTTTAACTTCACTTCTACTGTCACTACTTTACTTTAACTTCACTTCTACTGTCACTAGTTTACTTTAACTTCACTTCTACTGTCACTACTTTACTTTAACTTCACTTCTACTGTCACTACTTTACTTTAACTTCACTTCTACTGTCACTACTTTAATTTAACTTCACTTCTACTGTCACTACTTTACTTTAACTTCACTTCTACTGTCACTACTTTACTTTAACTTCACTTCTACTGTCACTACTTTACTTTAACTTCACTTCTACTGTCATTACTTTATTTTTACCTCACTTCTACTGTCACTACTTTACTTTAACTTCACTTCTACTGTCACTACTTTACTTTAACTTCACTTCTACTGTCACTACTTTACTTTAACTTCACTTCTACTGTCACTACTTTACTTTAACTTCACTTCTACTGTCACTACTTTACTTTAACTTCACTTCTACTGTCACTACTTTACTTTAACTTCACTTCTACTGTCACTACTTTACTTTAACTTCACTTCTACTGTCACTACTTTACTTTAACTTCACTTCTACTGTCACTACTTTACTTTAACTTCACTTCTACTGTCACTACTTTAGTTTAACTTCACTTCTACTGTCACTACTTTACTTTAACTTCACTTCTACTGTCACTACTTTAGTTTAACTTCACTTCTACTGTCACTACTTTACTTTAACTTCACTTCTACTGTCACTACTTTACTTTTACTTCACTTCTACCGTCACTACTTTAGTTTTGAAGAGCCATCCATCATCTCAATGGAAGAATAACAAGCGTGATGTGCGAGCGAGTCACTCACTGGTCTTGGGGTCGGGGTAGGCACAGCTGGTGAGTTTGCGGAGATCCGGAGACTCAAATTTCTTCCTGATGGGATCCAGAAGTTGGTTGAGAGCGACTTCCACGGAGGCCTTCAGGTCTCCAGGATGGATGGACTGTGAGAGAAGACAAGTGAGTCCAAACACGTGTCTTCTACACATGTTTGCTGATGACATCCAGCTCTACTGTTGATCAACTGATCAGAGGCTGAACTTAGTCAATTGTTGCTAGAAATCAAACAATGAGTGAAACCACTTTGAAGCTAAATGTGGACAAAACTGAAACTCTGGTGATTGTTGATGATAAAGTTCAGGGTTGAGTTCATACAAAACTCTGAATTCTGAGCCGCTCTAGTAGAAGAACTCACATTTCTCCTTCAAACTCTTCACTAGTTTCTTTCAGGATCATTTTAAAATTCTGATTCTTACTTTCAGATCTTTTCATGGTCAGACCTTCATGATCTGATCCAGACCTACAACATCTGTGTTTGATGATCTACTGACTCCTTCAAGAAACATCTGTGTTTGATGATCTACTGACTCCTTCAAGAAACATCTGTGTTTGATGATCTACTGACTCCTACAAGAAACATCTGTGTTTGATGATCTACTGACTCCTTCAAGAAACATCTGTGTTTGATGATCTACTCACTCCTTTAAGAAACATCTGTGTTTGATGATCTACTGACTCCTTCAAGAAACATGTGTGTTTGATGATCTACTGACTCCTTCAAGAAACATCTGTGTTTGATGATCTACTGACTCCTTCAAGAAACATCTGTGTTTGATGATCTACTGACTCCTACAAGAAACATCTGTGTTTGATGATCTACTGACTCCTTCAAGAAACATCTGTGTTTGATGATCTACTGACTCCTTCAAGAAACATCTGTGTTTGATGATCTACTGACTCCTTCAAGAAACATGTGTGTTTGATGATCTACTGACTCCTTCAAGAAACATCTGTGTTTGATGATCTATTGACTCCTTCAAGAAACATCTGTGTTTGATGATCTACTGACTCCTTCAAGAAACATCTGTGTTTGATGATCTACTGACTCCTTCAAGAAACATCTGTGTTTGATGATCTTCTGACTCCTACAAGAAACATCTGTGTTTGATGATCTACTGACTCCTTCAAGAAACATCTGTGTTTGATGATCTACTGACTCCTTCAAGAAACATGTGTGTTTGATGATCTACTGACTCCTTCAAGAAACATGTGTGTTTGATGATCTACTGACTCCTTTAAGAAACATCTCAACACACTTTGATTATTTTTCTTGATTCTCTGAGACTCATGTGTTGTTCTCTGTTTTGACCTCTAAAGTTTATATTCTATTGTGTATTGTTTTGATTGTTTAAGTGTTTGTGACCCTGGTCTATAAATATTTCTTACTTACCTCCTCAGCAAAGTCTTTCTCCACCTCCTCAAACACAGTGTAGACCTTCTCTCCGCCCCACTTAGCGTCTCTCTTGACACAGAACTCTGGAACACATCAGTGCTTTATTGAGACTCACTTGGACCATCAAGACATTTAGTTGTTGACTCAGCACTTTCTACTGATGTTCTCAGCATGAGTTTACTGTGGTTGACTGTGGTTTACTGTGGTTGACTGTGGTTTACTGTGGTTTACTGTGGTTTACTGTGGTTTACTCTGGTGTACTGTGGTTTACTGTGGTTGACTGTGGTTGACTGTGGTTTACTGTGGTTAACTGTGGTTTACTGTGGTTTATAGAATAGAATAGAAAAGCTTTATTAACTGTGGTTTACTGTGGTTAACTGTGGTTAACTGTGGTTAACTGTGGTTTACTGTGGTTTACTGTGGTTTACTGTGGTTTACTGTGGTTTACTGTGGTTTACTGTGGTTTACTGTGGTTTACTGTGGTTTACTGTGGTTTACTGTGGTTAACTGTGGTTTACTGTGGTTTACTGTGGTTTACTGTGGTTTACTGTGGTTAACTGTGGTTAACTGTGGTTAACTGTGGTTTACTGTGGTTAATAGAATAGAATAGAAAAGCTTTATTAACTGCGATTTACTGTGGTTAACTGTGGTTTACTGTGGTTTACTGTGGTTAACTGTGGTTAACTGTGGTTTACTGTGGTTTACTGTGGTTTACTGTGGTTAACTGTGGTTAACTGTGGTTAACTGTGGTTTACTGTGGTTTACTGTGGTTTACTGTGGTTTACTGTGGTTTACTGTGGTTAACTGTGGTTAACTGTGGTTTACTGTGGTTTACTGTGGTTAACTGTGGTTAACTGTGGTTTACTGTGGTTTACTGTGGTTAACTGTGGTTAACTGTGGTTAACTGTGGTTAACTGTGGTTTACTGTGGTTTACTGTGGTTTACTGTGGTTTACTGTGGTTTACTGTGGTTAACTGTGGTTAACTGTGGTTTACTGTGGTTTACTGTGGTTAACTGTGGTTTACTGTGGTTTACTGTGGTTTACTGTGGTTTACTGTGGTTAACTGTGGTTAACTGTGGTTAACTGTGGTTTACTGTGGTTTACTGTGGTTAATAGAATAGAATAGAAAAGCTTTATTAACTGTGGTTTACTGTGGTTAACTGTGGTTAACTGTGGTTTACTGTGGTTTACTGTGGTTAATAGAATAGAAAAGCTTTATTAACTGTGGTTTACTGTGGTTAACTGTGGTTTACTGTGGTTTACTGTGGTTTACTGTGGTTTACTGTGGTTTACTGTGGTTAACTGTGGTTAACTGTGGTTTACTGTGGTTTACTGTGGTTTACTGTGGTTTACTGTGGTTTACTGTGGTTTACTGTGGTTTACTGTGGTTTACTGTGGTTTACTGTGGTTTACTGTGGTTAACTGTGGTTAACTGTGGTTAACTGTGGTTTACTGTGGTTTACTGTGGTTTACTGTGGTTTACTGTGGTTTACTGTGGTTTACTGTGGTTTACTGTGGTTTACTGTGGTTTACTGTGGTTTACTGTGGTTTACTGTGGTTTACTGTGGTTTACTGTGGTTTACTGTGGTTTACTGTGGTTTACTGTGGTTAACTGTGGTTTACTGTGGTTTACTGTGGTTTACTGTGGTTTACTGTGGTTTACTGTGGTTTACTGTGGTTTACTGTGGTTTACTGTGGTTAACTGTGGTTAACTGTGGTTTACTGTGGTTTACTGTGGTTTACTGTGGTTTACTGTGGTTTACTGTGGTTTACTGTGGTTTACTGTGGTTTACTGTGGTTTACTGTGGTTAACTGTGGTTTACTGTGGTTTACTGTGGTTTACTGTGGTTTACTGTGGTTTACTGTGGTTAACTGTGGTTTACTGTGGTTTACTGTGGTTTACTGTGGTTTACTGTGGTTAACTGTGGTTAACTGTGGTTTACTGTGGTTTACTGTGGTTTACTGTGGTTAACTGTGGTTAACTGTGGTTTACTGTGGTTTACTGTGGTTTACTGTGGTTAACTGTGGTTTACTGTGGTTTACTGTGGTTTACTGTGGTTAACTGTGGTTTACTGTGGTTTACTGTGGTTTACTGTGGTTTACTGTGGTTTACTGTGGTTTACTGTGGTTTACTGTGGTTTACTGTGGTTTACTGTGGTTTACTGTGGTTAACTGTGGTTAACTGTGGTTAACTGTGGTTAACTGTGGTTTACTGTGGTTTACTGTGGTTTACTGTGGTTTACTGTGGTTTACTGTGGTTTACTGTGGTTTACTGTGGTTAACTGTGGTTTACTGTGGTTTACTGTGGTTTACTGTGGTTTACTGTGGTTTACTGTGGTTAACTGTGGTTTACTGTGGTTTACTGTGGTTTACTGTGGTTAACTGTGGTTAACTGTGGTTAACTGTGGTTAACTGTGGTTTACTGTGGTTTACTGTGGTTTACTGTGGTTAACTGTGGTTAACTGTGGTTTACTGTGGTTAACTGTGGTTTACTGTGGTTAACTGTGGTTTACTGTGGTTTACTGTGGTTAACTGTGGTTTACTGTGGTTTACTGTGGTTTACTGTGGTTAACTGTGGTTTACTGTGGTTTACTGTGGTTTACTGTGGTTTACTGTGGTTTACTGTGGTTAACTGTGGTTTACTGTGGTTTACTGTGGTTTACTGTGGTTTACTCTGGTGTACTCTGGTGTACTCTGGTGTACTCTGGTGTACTCTGGTGTACTCTGGTGTACTCTGGTGTACTCTGGTGTACTCTGGTTTACTCTGTAGTACTCTGTAGTACTCTGTAGTACTCTGGTGTACTCTGGTGTACTCTGGTGTACTGTGGTGTACTGTGGTGTACTCTGGTGTACTCTGGTGTACTCTGGTGTACTCTGGTGTACTCTGGTGTACTCTGGTGTACTGTGGTGTACTCTGGTGTACTCTGGTTTACTCTGGTTTACTCTGGTGTACTCTGGTGTACTCTGGTGTACTCTGGTGTACTCTGGTGTACTCTGGTGTACTGTGGTTTACTGTGGTTTACTGTGGTTTACTGTGGTGTACTGTGGTTTACTCTGGTTTACTCTGGTTTACTCTGGTTTACTCTGGTTAACTCTGGTTAACTCTGGTTAACTCTGGTTTCCTCCCACAGTCAAGTGTCGGGCAGAAGAATGTTTGAGTCGACATCGAGATATAAAGTTTGAAATCGAAGCTTACGCTGACCTGCCAGCAGGGGGCGACACAAACAAAATAATATTTAAAAGGGTTTCATTCAAAGTAAATATTTCTTCTTGACAAAAGGTTTTCATTTGATGTCATGTTTTCATATTTACTTTTATATTTATTGTAAATCTCATGTATAACTTATATAACTATAATACTGTCAGGTGTTTTTATTGTAAATCTCATGTATAACTTATAGAACTATAATACTGTCAGGTGTTTTTATTGTAAATCTCATGTATAACTTATAGAACTATAATACTGTCAGGTGTTTTTATTGTAAATCTCATGTATAACTTATAGAACTATAATACTGTCCAGGTGTTTTTATTGTAAATCTCATGTATAACTTATAGAACTATAATACTGTCAGGTGTTTTTATTGTAAATCTCATGTATAACTTATAGAACTATAATACTGTCAGGTGTTTTTATTGTAAATCTCATGTATAACCTATAGAACTATAATACTGTCCAGGTGTTTTTATTGTAAATCTCATGTATAACTTATAGAACTATAATACTGTCCAGGTGTTTTTATTGTAAATCTCATGTATAACTTATAGAACTATAATACTGTCCAGGTGTTTTTATTGTAAATCTCATGTATAACCTATAGAACTATAATACTGTCCAGGTGTTTTTATTGTAAATCTCATGTATAACTTATAGAACTATAATACTGTCCAGGTGTTTTTATTGTAAATCTCATGTATAACTTATAGAACTATAATACTGTCAGGTGTTTTTATTGTAAATCTCATGTATAACTTATAGAACTATAATACTGTCAGGTGTTTTTATTGTAAATCTCATGTATAACTTATATAACTATAATACTGTCAGGTGTTTTTATTGTAAATCTCATGTATAACTTATATAACTATAATACTGTCAGGTGTTTTTATTGTAAATCTCATGTATAACTTATAGAACTATAATACTGTCCAGGTGTTTTTATTGTAAATCTCATGTATAACTTATAGAACTATAATACTGTCCAGGTATTTTTATTGTAAATCTCATGTATAACTTATAGAACTATAATACTGTCAGGTGTTTTTATTGTAAATCTCATGTATAACTTATAGAACTATAATACTGTCAGGTGTTTTTATTGTAAATCTCATGTATAACTTATAGAACTATAATACTGTCAGGTGTTTTTATTGTAAATCTCATGTATAACTTATAGAACTATAATACTGTCAGGTGTTTTTATTGTAAATCTCATGTATAACTTATAGAACTATAATACTGTCAGGTGTTTTTATTGTAAATCTCATGTATAACTTATAGAACTATAATACTGTCAGGTGTTTTTATTGTAAATCTCATGTATAACTTATAGAACTATAATACTGTCAGGTGTTTTTATTGTAAATCTCATGTATAACTTATAGAACTATAATACTGTCAGGTGTTTTTATTGTAAATCTCATGTATAACTTATAGAACTATAATACTGTCAGGTGTTTTTATTGTAAATCTCATGTATAACTTATAGAACTATAATACTGTCAGGTGTTTTTATTGTAAATCTCATGTATAACTTATAGAACTATAATACTGTCAGGTGTTTTTATTGTAAATCTCATGTATAACTTATAGAACTATAATACTTTCCAGGTGTTTTTATTGTAAATCTCATGTATAACTTATAGAACTATAATACTGTCCAGGTGTTTTTATTGTAAATCTCATGTATAACTTATAGAACTATAATACTGTCAGGTGTTTTTATTGTAAATCTCATGTATAACTTATAGAACTATAATACTGTCAGGTGTTTTTATTGTAAATCTCATGTATAACTTATAGAACTATAATACCGTCAGGTGTTTTTATTGTAAATCTCATGTATAACTTATAGAACTATAATACCGTCAGGTGTTTTTATTGTAAATCTCATGTATAACTTATAGAACTATAATACTGTCCAGGTGTTTTTATTGTAAATCTCATGTATAACTTATAGAACTATAATACTGTCAGGTGTTTTTATTGTAAATCTCATGTATAACTTATAGAACTATAATACTGTCAGGTGTTTTTATTGTAAATCTCATGTATAACTTATAGAACTATAATACTGTCAGGTGTTTTTATTGTAAATCTCATGTATAACTTATAGAACTATAATACTGTCAGGTGTTTTTATTGTAAATCTCATGTATAACTTATAGAACTATAATACTGTCCAGGTGTTTTTATTGTAAATCTCATGTATAACTTATAGAACTATAATACTGTCCAGGTGTTTTTATTGTAAATCTCATGTATAACTTATAGAACTATAATACCGTCAGGTGTTTTTATTGTAAATCTCATGTATAACTTATAGAACTATAATACTGTCAGGTGTTTTTATTGTAAATCTCATGTATAACTTATAGAACTATAATACTGTCCAGGTGTTTTTATTGTAAATCTCATGTATAACTTATAGAACTATAATACTGTCAGGTGTTTTTATTGTAAATCTCATGTATAACTTATAGAACTATAATACTGTCAGGTGTTTTTATTGTAAATCTCATGTATAACTTATAGAACTATAATACTGTCAGGTGTTTTTATTGTAAATCTCATGTATAACTTATAGAACTATAATACTGTCCAGGTGTTTTTATTGTAAATCTCATGTATAACTTATAGAACTATAATACTGTCAGGTGTTTTTATTGTAAATCTCATGTATAACTTATAGAACTATAATACTGTCAGGTGTTTTTATTGTAAATCTCATGTATAACTTATAGAACTATAATACTGTCAGGTGTTTTTATTGTAAATCTCATGTATAACTTATAGAACTATAATACTGTCAGGTGTTTTTATTGTAAATCTCATGTATAACTTATAGAACTATAATACTGTCAGGTGTTTTTATTGTAAATCTCATGTATAACTTATAGAACTATAATACTGTCAGGTGTTTTTATTGTAAATCTCATGTATAACTTATAGAACTATAATACTGTCAGGTGTTTTTATTGTAAATCTCATGTATAACTTATAGAACTATAATACTGTCAGGTGTTTTTATTGTAAATCTCATGTATAACTTATATAACTATAATACTGTCAGGTGTTTTTATTGTAAATCTCATGTATAACTTATATAACTATAATACTGTCAGGTGTTTTTATTGTAAATCTCATGTATAACTTATATAATTATAATACTGTCAGGTGTTTTTATTGTAAATCTCATGTATAACTTATATAACTATAATACTGTCAGGTGTTTTTATTGTAAATCTCATGTATAACTTATATAACTATAATACTGTCCTGGTGTTTTTATTGTAAATCTCATGTATAACTTATAGAACTATAATACTGTCAGGTGTTTTTATTGTAAATCTCATGTATAACTTATAGAACTATAATACTGTCAGGTGTTTTTATTGTAAATCTCATGTATAACTTATAGAACTATAATACTGTCCAGGTGTTTTTATTGTAAATCTCATGTATAACTTATAGAACTATAATACTGTCCAGGTGTTTTTATTATAAATCTCATGTATAACTTATAGAACTATAATACTGTCAGGTGTTTTTATTATAAATCTCATGTATAACTTATAGAACTATAATACTGTCCAGGTGTTTTTATTGTAAATCTCATGTATAACTTATAGAACTATAATACCGTCAGGTGTTTTTATTGTAAATCTCATGTATAACTTATAGAACTATAATACTGTCCAGGTGTTTTTATTGTAAATCTCATGTATAACTTATAGAACTATAATACTGTCCAGGTGTTTTTATTATAAATCTCATGTATAACTTATAGAACTATAATACTGTCCAGGTGTTTTTATTGTAAATCTCATGTATAACTTATAGAACTATAATACTGTCAGGTGTTTTTATTATAAATCTCATGTATAACTTATAGAACTATAATACTGTCCAGGTGTTTTTATTATAAATCTCATGTATAACTTATAGAACTATAATACTGTCCAGGTGTTTTTATTGTAAATCTCATGTATAACTTATAGAACTATAATACTGTCAGGTGTTTTTATTGTAAATCTCATGTATAACTTATATAACTATAATACTGTCAGGTGTTTTTATTATAAATCTCATGTTTAACTTATAGAACTATAATACTGTCCAGGTGTTTTTATTGTAAATCTCATGTATAACTTATAGAACTATAATACTGTCAGGTGTTTTTATTATAAATCTCATGTATAACTTATAGAACTATAATACTGTCAGGTGTTTTTATTATAAATCTCATGTATAACTTATAGAACTATAATACTGTCAGGTGTTTTTATTATAAATCTCATGTATAACTTATAGAACTATAATACTGTCCAGGTGTTTTTATTATAAATCTCATGTATAACTTATAGAACTATAATACTGTCCAGGTGTTTTTATTGTAAATCTCATGTATAACTTATAGAACTATAATACTGTCAGGTGTTTTTATTGTAAATCTCATGTATAACTTATAGAACTATAATACTGTCAGGTGTTTTTATTATAAATCTCATGTATAACTTATAGAACTATAATACTGTCAGGTGTTTTTATTGTAAATCTCATGTATAACTTATAGAACTATAATACTGTCAGGTGTTTTTATTGTAAATCTCATGTATAACTTATAGAACTATAATACTGTCAGGTGTTTTTATTGTAAATCTCATGTATAACTTATAGAACTATAATACTGTCAGGTGTTTTTATTGTAAATCTCATGTATAACTTATAGAACTATAATACTGTCAGGTGTTTTTATTGTAAATCTCATGTATAACTTATAGAACTATAATACTGTCAGGTGTTTTTATTGTAAATCTCATGTATAACTTATAGAACTATAATACTGTCAGGTGTTTTTATTGTAAATCTCATGTATAACTTATAGAACTATAATACTGTCAGGTGTTTTTATTGTAAATCTCATGTATAACTTATAGAACTATAATACTGTCCAGGTGTTTTTATTGTAAATCTCATGTATAACTTATAGAACTATAATACTGTCAGGAGTTTTTATTGTAAATCTCATGTATAACTTGTATAACTATAATACTGTCAGGTGTTTTTATTGTAAATCTCATGTATAACTTATAGAACTATAATACTGTCAGGTGTTTTTATTGTAAATCTCATGTATAACTTATAGAACTATAATACTGTCCAGGTGTTTTTATTGTAAATCTCATGTATAACTTATAGAACTATAATACTGTCAGGTGTTTTTATTGTAAATCTCATGTATAACTTATATAACTATAATACTGTCAGGTGTTTTTATTGTAAATCTCATGTATAACTTATATAACTATAATACTGTCAGGTGTTTTTTTTGTAAATCTCATGTATAACTTATAGAACTATAATACTGTCAGGTGTTTTTATTGTAAATCTCATGTATAACTTATAGAACTATAATACTGTCAGGTGTTTTTATTGTAAATCTCATGTATAACTTATATAACTATAATACTGTCAGGTGTTTTTATTGTAAATCTCATGTATAACTTATAGAACTATAATACTGTCCAGGTGTTTTTATTGTAAATCTCATGTATAACTTATAGAACTATAATACTGTCAGGTGTTTTTATTGTAAATCTCATGTATAACTTATAGAACTATAATACTGTCCAGGTGTTTTTATTGTAAATTTCATGTATAACTTATAGAACTATAATACTGTCAGGTGTTTTTTTTGTAAATCTCATGTATAACTTATAGAACTATAATACTGTCAGGTGTTTTTATTGTAAATCTCATGTATAACTTATAGAACTATAATACTGTCAGGTGTTTTTATTGTAAATCTCATGTATAACTTATAGAACTATAATACTGTCAGGTGTTTTTATTGTAAATCTCATGTATAACTTATAGAACTATAATACTGTCAGGTGTTTTTATTATAAATCTCATGTATAACTTATAGAACTATAATACTGTCAGGTGTTTTTATTGTAAATCTCATGTATAACTTATAGAACTATAATACTGTCAGGTGTTTTTATTGTAAATCTCATGTATAACTTATATAACTATAATACTGTCAGGTGTTTTTATTGTAAATCTCATGTATAACTTATAGAACTATAATACTGTCAGGTGTTTTTATTATAAATCTCATGTATAACTTATAGAACTATAATACTGTCAGGTGTTTTTATTGTAAATCTCATGTATAACGTATAGAACTATAATACTGTCAGGTGTTTTTATTGTAAATCTCATGTATAACTTATAGAACTATAATACTGTCAGGTGTTTTTATTGTAAATCTCATGTATAACTTATAGAACTATAATACTGTCCAGGTGTTTTTATTGTAAATCTCATGTATAACTTATAGAACTATAATACTGTCAGGTGTTTTTATTGTAAATCTCATGTATAACTTATAGAACTATAATACTGTCAGGTTTTTTTATTGTAAATCTCATGTATAACTTATAGAACTATAATACTGTCCAGGTGTTTTTATTGTAAATCTCATGTATAACTTATAGAACTATAATACTGTCAGGTGTTTTTATTGTAAATCTCATGTATAACTTATAGAACTATAATACTGTCCAGGTGTTTTTATTGTAAATCTCATGTATAACTTATAGAACTATAATACTGTCCAGGTGTTTTTATTGTAAATCTCATGTATAACTTATAGAACTATAATACTGTCAGGTGTTTTTATTGTAAATCTCATGTATAACTTATAGAACTATAATACTGTCCAGGTGTTTTTATTATAAATCTCATGTATAACTTATAGAACTATAATACTGTCAGGTGTTTTTATTGTAAATCTCATGTATAACTTATAGAACTATAATACTGTCCAGGTGTTTTTATTATAAATCTCATGTATAACTTATAGAACTATAATACTGTCAGGTGTTTTTATTGTAAATCTCATGTATAACTTATAGAACTATAATACTGTCAGGTGTTTTTATTATAAATCTCATGTATAACTTATAGAACTATAATACTGTCAGGTGTTTTTATTGTAAATCTCATGTATAACTTATAGAACTATAATACTGTCAGGTGTTTTTATTATAAATCTCATGTATAACTTATAGAACTATAATACTGTCAGGTGTTTTTATTGTAAATCTCATGTATAACTTATAGAACTATAATACTGTCAGGTGTTTTTATTGTAAATCTCATGTATAACTTATAGAACTATAATACTGTCAGGTGTTTTTATTGTAAATCTCATGTATAACTTATAGAACTATAATACTGTCAGGTGTTTTTATTGTAAATCTAATGTATAACTTATAGAACTATAATACTGTCAGGTGTTTTTATTGTAAATCTCATGTATAACTTATAGAACTATAATACTGTCAGGTGTTTTTATTGTAAATCTCATGTATAACTTATAGAACTATAATACTGTCAGGTGTTTTTATTGTAAATCTCATGTATAACTTATAGAACTATAATACTGTCAGGAGTTTTTATTGTAAATCTCATGTATAACTTGTATAACTATAATACTGTCAGGTGTTTTTATTGTAAATCTCATGTATAACTTATAGAACTATAATACTGTCAGGTGTTTTTATTGTAAATCTCATGTATAACTTATAGAACTATAATACTGTCCAGGTGTTTTTATTGTAAATCTCATGTATAACTTATAGAACTATAATACTGTCAGGTGTTTTTATTGTAAATCTCATGTATAACTTATAGAACTATAATACTGTCAGGTGTTTTTATTATAAATCTCATGTATAACTTATAGAACTATAATACTGTCAGGTGTTTTTATTGTAAATCTCATGTATAACTTATAGAACTATAATACTGTCAGGTGTTTTTATTGTAAATCTCATGTATAACTTATATAACTATAATACTGTCAGGTGTTTTTATTGTAAATCTCATGTATAACTTATAGAACTATAATACTGTCAGGTGTTTTTTTTGTAAATCTCATGTATAACTTATAGAACTATAATACTGTCAGGTGTTTTTATTGTAAATCTCATGTATAACTTATAGAACTATAATACTGTCAGGTGTTTTTATTGTAAATCTCATGTATAACTTATAGAACTATAATACTGTCAGGTGTTTTTATTGTAAATCTCATGTATAACTTATAGAACTATAATACTGTCCAGGTGTTTTTATTGTAAATCTCATGTATAACTTATAGAACTATAATACTGTCAGGTGTTTTTTTTGTAAATCTCATGTATAACTTATAGAACTATAATACTGTCAGGTGTTTTTATTGTAAATCTCATGTATAACTTATAGAACTATAATACTGTCAGGTGTTTTTATTGTAAATCTCATGTATAACTTATAGAACTATAATACTGTCAGGTGTTTTTATTGTAAATCTCATGTATAACTTATAGAACTATAATACTGTCAGGTGTTTTTATTATAAATCTCATGTATAACTTATAGAACTATAATACTGTCAGGTGTTTTTATTGTAAATCTCATGTATAACTTATAGAACTATAATACTGTCAGGTGTTTTTATTGTAAATCTCATGTATAACTTATAGAACTATAATACTGTCAGGTGTTTTTATTGTAAATCTCATGTATAACTTATAGAACTATAATACTGTCAGGTGTTTTTATTGTAAATCTCATGTATAACTTATAGAACTATAATACTGTCAGGTGTTTTTATTGTAAATCTCATGTATAACGTATAGAACTATAATACTGTCAGGTGTTTTTATTGTAAATCTCATGTATAACTTATAGAACTATAATACTGTCAGGTGTTTTTATTGTAAATCTCATGTATAACTTATAGAACTATAATACTGTCCAGGTGTTTTTATTGTAAATCTCATGTATAACTTATAGAACTATAATACTGTCAGGTGTTTTTATTGTAAATCTCATGTATAACTTATAGAACTATAATACTGTCAGGTGTTTTTATTGTAAATCTCATGTATAACTTATAGAACTATAATACTGTCCAGGTGTTTTTATTGTAAATCTCATGTATAACTTATAGAACTATAATACTGTCAGGTGTTTTTATTGTAAATCTCATGTATAACTTATAGAACTATAATACTGTCCAGGTGTTTTTATTGTAAATCTCATGTATAACTTATAGAACTATAATACTGTCCAGGTGTTTTTATTGTAAATCTCATGTATAACTTATAGAACTATAATACTGTCAGGTGTTTTTATTGTAAATCTCATGTATAACTTATAGAACTATAATACTGTCCAGGTGTTTTTATTATAAATCTCATGTATAACTTATAGAACTATAATACTGTCAGGTGTTTTTATTGTAAATCTCATGTATAACTTATAGAACTATAATACTGTCCAGGTGTTTTTATTATAAATCTCATGTATAACTTATAGAACTATAATACTGTCAGGTGTTTTTATTGTAAATCTCATGTATAACTTATAGAACTATAATACTGTCAGGTGTTTTTATTATAAATCTCATGTATAACTTATAGAACTATAATACTGTCAGGTGTTTTTATTGTAAATCTCATGTATAACTTATAGAACTATAATACTGTCAGGTGTTTTTATTGTAAATCTCATGTATAACTTATAGAACTATAATACTGTCAGGTGTTTTTATTGTAAATCTCATGTATAACTTATAGAACTATAATACTGTCAGGTGTTTTTATTATAAATCTCATGTATAACTTATAGAACTATAATACTGTCAGGTGTTTTTACTATAAATCTCATGTATAACTTATAGAACTATAATACTGTCCAGGTGTTTTTATTGTAAATCTCATGTATAACTTATAGAACTATAATACTGTCAGGTGTTTTTATTTGTACAGTTCAGCATCAGGGGTCAAAGGTCAGATTCAATCAGAGGAATTAAACGCTATTTTCTTCAAACCATTATTTTTGTCAGCAAATACTTTCTTATACTGTGGGAGTAATAATATGTCCTTTTTGTAACCAGGTACTCATTTAAATACTGCTTAACCATCCATGACATCATTGATTAATAAAGTATTGATCATTAACCATCCATGACATCATTGATTAATAAAGTATTGATCATTAACCATCCATGACATCATTGATTAATAAAGTATTGATCATTAACCATCCATGACATCATTAATTAATAAAGTAGTTGATCATTAACCATCCATGACATCATTGATTAATAAAGTATTGATCATTAACCATCCATGACATCATTAATTAATAAAGTAGTTGATCATTAACCATCCATGACATCATTGATTAATAAAGTATTGATCATTAACCATCCATGACATCATTAATTAATAAAGTAGTTGATCATTAACCATCCATGACATCATTGATTAATAAAGTATTGATCATTAACCATCCATGACATCATTGATTAATAAAGTATTGATCATTAACCATCCATGACATCATTGATTAATAAAGTATTGATCATTAACCATCCATGACATCATTGATTAATAAAGTATTGATCATTAACAATCCATGACATCATTGTTTAATAAAGTATTGATCATTAACCATCCATGACATCATTGATTAATAAAGTATTGATCATTAACCATCCATGACATCATTGATTAATAAAGTATTGATCATTAACCATCCATGACATCATTGATTAATAAAGTATTGATCATTAACCATCCATGACATCATTGATTAATAAAGTATTGATCATTAACCATCCATGACATCATTGATTAATAAAGTATTGATCATTAACCATCCATGACATCATTGATTAATAAAGTATTGATCATTAACCATCCATGACATCATTGATTAATAAAGTATTGATCATTAACCATCCATGACATCATTGATTAATAAAGTATTAATCATTAACCATCCATGACATCATTGATTAATAAAGTATTGATCATTAACCATCCATGACATCATTGATTAATAAAGTATTGATCATTAACCATCCATGACATCATTGATTAATAAAGTATTGATCATTAACCATCCATGACATCATTGATTAATAAAGTATTGATCATTAACCATCCGTGACATCATTGATTAATAAAGTATTGATCATTAACCATCCATGACATCATTGTTTAATAAAGTATTGATCATTAACCATCCATGACATCATTGATTAATAAAGTATTGATCATTAACCATCCATGACATCATTGATTAATAAAGTATTGATCATTAACCATCCGTGACATCATTGATTAATAAAGTATTGATCATTAACCATCCGTGACATCATTGATTAATAAAGTATTGATCATTAACCATCCATGACATCATTGTTTAATAAAGTATTGATCATTAACCATCCATGACATCGTTGTTTAATAAAGTATTGATCATTAACCATCCATGACATCATTGATTAATAAAGTATTGATCATTAACCATCCATGACATCATTGATTAATAAAGTATTGATCATTAACCATCCATGACATCATTGATTAATAAAGTATTGATCATTAACCATCCATGACATCATTGATTAATAAAGTATTGATCATTAACCATCCATGACATCATTGATTAATAAAGTATTGATCATTAACCATCCATGACATCATTGATTAATAAAGTATTGATCATTAACCATCCATGACATCATTGATTAATAAAGTATTGATCATTAACCATCCATGACATCATTGATTAACAAAGTATTGATCATTAACCATCCATGACATCATTGATTAATAAAGTATTGATCATTAACCATCCATGACATCATTGATTAATAAAGTATTGATCATTAACCATCCATGACATCATTGATTAATAAAGTATCGATCATTAACCATCCATGACATCATTGATTAATAAAGTATCGATCATTAACCATCCATGACATCATTGATTAATAAAGTATTGATCATTAACCATCCATGAAATCATTGATTAATAAAGTATTTGATCATGACATCATTGATTAATAAAGTATTAATCATTAATCATTAATCATCCATGACATCATTGATTAATAAAGTATTGATCATTAACCATCCATGACATCATTGATTAATAAAGTATTGATCATTAACCATCCATGACATCATTGATTAATAAAGTATCGATCATTAACCATCCATGACATCATTGATTTATCTAACAATCCATGACATCATTGATTAATAAAGTATTTATCATTAACCATCCATGACATCATTGATTAATAAAGTATTGATCATTAACCATCCATGACATCATTGATTAATAAAGTATTAATCATTAACCATCCATGACATCATTGATTAATAAAGTATTGATCATTAACCATCCATGACATCATTGATTAATAAAGTATTGATCATTAACAATCCATGACATCATTGATTAATAAAGTATTGATCATTAACCATCCATGACATCATTGATTAATAAAGTATTGATCATTAATTAATAAAGTAGTTGATCATTAACCATCCATGACATCATTGATTAATAAAGTATTAATCATTAACCATCCATGACATCATTGATTAATAAAGTATTTGATCATTAACCATCCATGACATCATTGATTAATAAAGTATTGATCATTAACCATCCATGACATCATTGATTAATAAAGTATTGATCATTAACCATCCATGACATCATTGATTAATAAAGTATTGATCATTAACCATCCATGACATCATTGATTAATAAAGTATTAATCATTAACCATCCATGACATCATTGATTAATAAAGTATTGATCATTAACCATCCATGACATCATTGATTAATAAAGTATTGATCATTAACCATCCATGACATCATTGATTAATAAAGTATTGATCATTAACAATCCATGACATCATTGATTAATAAAGTATTGATCATTAACCATCCATGACATCATTGATTAATAAAGTATTGATCATTAACCATCCATGACATCATTGATTAATAAAGTATTGATCATTAACCATCCATGACATCATTGATTGATAAAGTATTAATCATTAACCATCCATGACATCATTGATTAATAAAGTATTGATCATTAACCATCCATGACATCATTGATTGATAAAGTATAATAACATCATAATCAAGGATAATAACATCATAATAACATCATAATCAAGGATTATAACATCATAATAACATCATTATCAAGGATAATAACATCATTATCAAGGATAATAACATGATAATAACACCAACTCACCTCCTCGCAGTGGGAACAGCACGTACTGCACGAAGGACAAGACTCCGTTGTTCTGGACGTTTCCAGGCTCACAGAACGCTTTCTTCAGCTTCTTCTTCACGTCCTCTCTGGAGTCCAGCAGGTCGATCTTGGACTCCTGTGGGAGAGGTCAGTAGGTCAGGTTAGGTTAGTTGAGGTTATGTTAGGTCAGTAGGTCAGGTTAGGTTAGCTTATGTTAGTTGAGGTTATGTTAGGTTGGGTTAGGTCATGTCAGGTCGGGTCAGGTCGGGTGAGGTTGGGTTGTGTTGGGTTAGGTGAGGTTGGGTGAGGTCGTTTTAGGTGAGGTTGGGTGAGGTCGGGTCGGGTCAGATCGGGTCAGGTCGGGTCGGGTCGGGGCAGGTCGGGTCAGGTCAGGTCGGGTCGGGTTAGGTTAGGTTGGGTTGGGTTGGGTTAGGTTAAGTAGGTTAAGTAGGGTAGGTTAAGTAGGGTAGGTTAAGTAGGTTAGGTTAGGTCAGGTCAGGTCAGGTTAGGTTAGGTCAGGTTAATTAGGTTAGGTTAGGTGAGGTCAGGTTAGATCAGGTTATGTTAGGTTAGGTCAGGTTAAGTAGGTTAGGTGAGGTTAAGTTAGGTCAGGTCAGGGTAGATCAGGTTATGTTAGGGCAGGTCAGGTTAAGTAGGTTAGGTGAGATTAGGTTAGGTGAGGTTAGGTCATGTCAGGTCAGGTTAGGTTATGTTAGGTTAGGTTATGTTAGGTTAGGTTAGGTCAGGTTAGGTGAGGTTAGGTTATGTCAGGTCGGGTCGGGTCGGGTCATGTTATGTTATGTTAGGTTAGGTTGGGTCAGGTTAGGTGAGGTTAGGTGAGGTTAGGTGAGGTTAGGTCAGGTTAGGTGAGGTTAGGTGAGGTTAGGTGAGGTTAGGTGAGGTTAGGTGAGGTTAGGTGAGGTTAGGTGAGGTGAGGTAGATCTTTACTGACAACAGTAGAAGAAGAGACTGAGGTTCAGACTCACTTCCTCAGACGAGCTCATCTTGGCTCCGGTCAGTCCCGGAACCATGGGGTTCATCAGATGCGATCGTTTGTTGTAGCCCAGAGACGGAAGGTACTGGAGCAGAGAGAACGTCACACGAGAAGATCAACATGTTCACCAGAAGGTACCTTCTCTGCCAGCGTGAAGATCTTCCTCTGGTCCACTCCTCCAAACTGAGCGTCCACCTTCAGGTACTCCTCGTCCAGAGCCTTCAAACCATCCAGTTACTTCCGTCCAAACATCTTCCACAGGTGAGTCGTACCTGCAGGCCTGGGTACAGCAGACCGCTCAGCAGCGGGTGGTCCACCTGCTTGACCACTTCGGCTCCAGCCTTCTTCGCGTCGTGTTCCGTGACCATGGAGGAGAGTCGGTACACGTCCAATGTGTACTCTCTGAGGGCAGAGGTCAAAGTTCAACTCGTGACCTCACAGGTGCCCAGGTGGAGCGCGAGACCTGCTCAGCTGATAATCCGTTCCTTTGACGAACTTGAGCTTGTCCAGCGGCACGGAGATGCTCTCCAGCATGGCCTTGATCACCTGCTCGTAGTACTTCACCCGCAGCTCCAGCAGCTCCCAGGGAGCCTTCATGTTGTCCAGGTAAGCATGAAGGTCTGCGAACAGAATGGTCACCTGGAAATAAAGTGACTTAATATCAGCGCCAGTCGAACCGTCGCCAGTAAACAAACCCGGGACTCCAGACGTAAAGAGTTGATGTAACACATGACGGAAGCGTTACACACCAGATCCTCTCTATCGCAGTCGCTCCATGTCACCACTAGAGGGTTCTGTCAAACGCCTTCAATCCCATTACATCAAAGCCCTTCCTGTAGTTATCAGACACAACCGTGTAGACAAACTTCAAATCAAAGTCAACAGTTGAACCTGAAGAATGTTGTCGTATCTTTTACAATCGTTTGTGTGACACAACTTGAAACTTTATCAACACAACCCTCATCACGTGACACACAGTGAGAGAAGAACATCTGAAATGCCAATCAAAACGTACATGATGTTGATCCGTCAAAACAGTGACATTGAAGAAGGTTTCATGTCAACAAACTGCAGGAGAAACGACTTCAATCTTTTGTCAAACAAACTAAAACCTCAAAGACTTTTGTTCAAAACAAACATTTAACAGTTAAAAACATAATGTTTGTACGTTTGACTGCATGTCACCTTGTCGTCGCTATAGCAACCACTGCGAGGAGAACACACAGTGTGTAGTTGCACACACAGTTGTACACACAGTTGTACACACAGTTGTACACACAGTTGTACACACAGTTGTACACACAGTTGTACACACAGTTGTACACACACCTCACACCCAGCCTTGAGGAAGTCTGCAATCTTGGACATGGGCACGAAGTAGGCGACGTGAGGCTTCCCGGTGGTGGCCGTCCCCCAGTAGACCTTCACCTCTCGCTCCTGGAGAACCTGCTTCAGCTTCTCCTCTCCAAGCACCTCCTGGAGACACAAGCAAGACTCGTGATCGTGTCAGGAGACGTCACCTGAGCTGTCAATCACCTGGAGGTTCCTTGTGATGAGGTGGAACTTCTCCTCTGGACTCTGAGCTTTCATGGCACACATGAGTCTGAACACAACATTATTATAGTTAATTATAGTTAAAACAAACATTATTATAGTTAATTATAGTTAAAACAAACATTATTATAGTTAATTAGAGTTAAAACAAACATTATTATAGTTAATTATATTTATAACAAATCATTATATAGTTATAGTTGTAATGAAGGGTTTGTTAAATAAACACAAACTAATAATTATTATAGTTATAGTCATGATGAAGTGTTTGTTAAATAAACACAAACTAATAATTATTATAGTTATATTATAGTTATAGTCGTGATGAAGTGTTTGTTAAATAAACACAAACTAATAATTATTATAGTTATATTAAAGTTATAGTCGTGATGAAGTGTTTGTTAAATAAACACAAACTAATAATTATTATAGTTATATTATAGTTATAGTCGTGATGAAGTGTTTGTTAAATAAACACAAACTAATAATTATTATAGTTATATTATAGTTATAGTCGTGATGAAGTGTTTGTTAAATAAACACAAACTAATAATTATTATAGTTATATTATAGTTATAGTCGTGATGAAGTGTTTGTTAAATAAACACAAACTAATAATTATTATAGTTATATTATAGTTATAGTCGTGATGAAGTGTTTGTTAAATAAACACAAACTAATAATTATTATAGTTATATTATAGTTATAGTCGTGATGAAGTGTTTGTTAAATAAACACAAACTAATAATTATTATAGTTATATTATAGTTATAGTCGTGATGAAGTGTTTGTTAAATAAACACAAACTAATAATTATTATAGTTATATTATAGTTATAGTCGTGATGAAGTGTTTGTTAAATAAACATAAACACACGTTAAGAAGCTTCTGTTGGTTCATCTTCATTTAGATTTGCTTCATATAATAAACACATTTATAAACAGATAATAAACACAAAAGTTAAAACTAAACGCGATGAATGAAGAGAATGAACGTGACGTCAGTGAACGAGGCGTGTTAGCATGTTAGCATGTTAGCATGTCGGCTTCAGGCTCAGAAAGTCAACATAGTTGATCAAAAATCGTCATTTGTTCACAGTTCGAGTCAAACCTTCGCTGAGAATCTGTCGAGAGTCTAGAGTTGAACCTACTGTAGTGGTTAGTGTTGAGTTAGGGTTACTAGTTACTAGTGAGTCAACGTTTCTTTACCTGCTGCAGTGACGCGAGTGTCAGCGACGTCGTTGCATCAGCACTGGTCAGACTGAAGCAATCGAACACGAGCTCAGGATCGACTGGGCAGACTGAAGCAATCGAACACGAGCTCAGGATCGACTGGTCAGACTGAAGCAATCAAACACGAGATCATTGATCGACTAGTCTGCCTGAGGCAATCGAACACGAGCTCAGGATCGACTGTTCAGACTGAAGCAATCGAATACGAGCTCAGGATTGACTGGTCAGACTGAAGCAATCGAACACACAAGCTCAGGATCGACTGGTCAGACTGAAGCAATCGAACACATGAGCTCAGGATCGACTGGTCAGACTGAAGCAATCGAACACGAGCTCAGGATCGACTGGTCAGACTGAAGCAATCGAACACATGAGCTCAGGATCGACTAGTCAGACTGAAGCAATCGAATACACAAGCTCAGGGATCGACTAGTCAGACTGAAGCAATCGAACATGAGCTCAGAGATCGACTAGTCAGACTGAAGCAATCGAACACATGAGCTCAGGGATCGACTAGCCAGACTGAAGCAATCGAACACATGAGCTCAGGGATCGACAAGTCAGACTGTAGCAATCAAACACATGAGCTCAGGGATCGACTAGTCAGACTGAAGCAATCGAACACATGAGCTCAAGTATCGACTGGTCAGACTGAAGCAATCGAACACATGAGTTCAGGATCGACTGGGCAGATTGAAGCGATCGAACACGAGCTCAGGATCGACTGGTCAGACTGAAGCAATCGAACATGAGCTCAGGGATCGACTAGTCAGACTGAAGCAATCGAACACATGACCTCAGGGATCGACTAGCCAGACTGAAGCAATCGAACACATGAGCTCAGGGATCGACTAGTCAGACTGAAGCAATCGAACACATGAGCTCAGGGATCGACTAGTTAGACTGAAGCAATCGAACACATGAGCTCAGGGATCGAAGAGTCAGACTGAAGCAATCGAACATGAGCTCAGGGATCGACTAGTCAGATTGAAGCAATCGAACATGAGCTCAGGGATCGACTAGTCAGACTAAAGCAATCGAACACATGAGCTCAGGGATCGACTAGTCAGACTAAAGCAATCGAACATGAGCTCAGGGATCGACTAGTCAGACTAAAGCAATCGAACACATGACCTCAGGGATCGACTAGTCAGACTGAAGCAATCGAACACATGAGTTCAGGATCGACTGGGCAGACTGAAGCAATCGAACACGAGTTCAGGATCGACTGGGCAGACTGAAGCAATCGAACACGAGCTCAGGATCGACTGGGCAGACTGAAGCAATCGAACACGAGTTCAGGATCGACTGGGCAGACTGAAGCAATCGAACACGAGCTCAGGGATCGACTAGTCAGACTAAAGCAATCGAACATGAGCTCAGGGATCGACTAGTCAGACTAAAGCAATCGAACACATGACCTCAGGGATCGACAGTCAGACTGAAGCAATCGAACACATGAGCTCAGGGATCGACTGGTCAGACTGAAGCAATCGAACACATGAGCTCAGGGATCGACTAGTCAGACTGAAGCAATCGAACACATGAGTTCAGGATCGACTGGGCAGACTGAAGCAATCGAACACATGAGCTCAGAGATCGACTAGTCAGACTAAAGCAATCGAACACATGACCTCAGGGATCGACTGGGCAGACTGAAGCAATCGAACACATGAGCTCAGGGATCGACTAGTCAGACTAAAGCAATCGAACACATGACCTCAGGGATCGACTAGCCAGACTGAAGCAATCGAACACATGAGCTCAGGGATCGACTAGTCAGACTGAAGCAATCGAACACATGAGCTCAGGGATCGACTAGTCAGACTGAAGCAATCGAACACATGAGTTCAGGATCGACTGGTCAGACTGAAGCAATCAAACACGAGCTCAGGATCGACTGGTCAGACTGAAGCAATCAAACATGAGCTCAGGATCGACTAGTCAGACTGAAGCAATTGAACACATGAGTTCAGGGATCGAAGAGTCAGACTGAAGCAATCGAACACATGAGCTCAAGGATCGACTGGTCAGACTGAAGCAATCGAACACATGAGTTCAGGATCGACTGGTCAGACTGAAGCAATCAAACACGAGCTCAGGATCGACTGGTCAGACTGAAGCAATCGAACATGAGCTCAGGATCGACTGGTCAGACTGAAGCAATCGAACACATGAGTTCAGTATCGACTGGTCAGACTGAAGCAATCAAACACGAGCTCAGGATCGACTGGTCAGACTGAAGCAATCGAACATGAGCTCAGGATCGACTAGTCAGACTGAAGCAATTGAACATGAGCTCAGGAATCGACTAGTCAGACTGAAGCAATCGAACATGAGCTCAGGGATCGACTAGACAGACTAAAGCAATCGAACACATGACCTCAGGGATCAACTAGCCAGACTGAAGCAATCGAACACATGAGCTCAGGGATCGACTAGTCAGACTGAAGCAATCAAACACATGAGCTCAGGGATCGACTAGTCAGACTGAAGCAATCGAACACATGAGCTCAGGGATCGACTAGTCAGACTGAAGCAATCGAACACATGAGCTCAGGGATCGACTGGTCAGACTGAAGCAATCGAACACATGAGCTCAGGGATCGACTAGTCAGACTGAAGCAATCGAACACATGAGCTCAAGGATCGACTGGTCAGACTGAAGCAATCGAACTCATGAGTTCAGGATCGACTGGGCAGACTGAAGCAATCGAACACAAGCTCAGGATCGACTGGTCAGACTGAAGCAATCGAACACGAGCTCAGGGATCGACTAGTCAGACTGAAGCAATCGAACACATGAGTTCAGGATCGACTGGGCAGACTGAAGCAATCGAACACGAGTTCAGGATCGACTGGGCAGACTGAAGCAATCGAACACGAGCTCAGGATCGACTGGGCAGACTGAAGCAATCGAACACGAGTTCAGGATCGACTGGGCAGACTGAAGCAATCGAACACGAGCTCAGGGATGGACTAGTCAGACTAAAGCAATCGAACATGAGCTCAGGGATCGACTAGTCAGACTAAAGCAATCGAACACATGACCTCAGGGATCGACAGTCAGACTGAAGCAATCGAACACATGAGCTCAGGGATCGACTGGTCAGACTGAAGCAATCGAACACATGAGCTCAGGGATCGACTAGTCAGACTGAAGCAATCGAACACATGAGTTCAGGATCGACTGGGCAGACTGAAGCAATCGAACACATGAGCTCAGGGATCGACTAGTCAGACTAAAGCAATCGAACACATGACCTCAGGGATCGACTAGCCAGACTGAAGCAATCGAACACATGAGCTCAGGGATCGACTAGTCAGACTGAAGCAATCGAACACATGAGCTCAGGGATCGACTAGTCAGACTGAAGCAATCGAACACATGAGCTCAAGGATCGACTGGTCAGACTGAAGCAATCGAACACATGAGTTCAGGATCGACTGGTCAGACTGAAGCAATCAAACACGAGCTCAGGATCGACTGGTCAGACTGAAGCAATCGAACATGAGCTCAGGATCGACTAGTCAGACTGAAGCAATTGAACACATGAGTTCAGGGATCGAAGAGTCAGACTGAAGCAATCGAACACATGAGCTCAAGGATCAACTGGTCAGACTGAAGCAATCGAACACATGAGTTCAGGATCGACTGGTCAGACTGAAGCAATCAAACACGAGCTCAGGATCGACTGGTCAGACTGAAGCAATCGAACATGAGCTCAGGATCGACTGGTCAGACTGAAGCAATCGAACACATGAGTTCAGTATCGACTGGTCAGACTGAAGCAATCAAACACGAGCTCAGGATCGACTGGTCAGACTGAAGCAATCGAACATGAGCTCAGGATCGACTAGTCAGACTGAAGCAATTGAACATGAGCTCAGGAATCGACTAGTTAGACTGAAGCAATCGAACATGAGCTCAGGGATCGACTAGACAGACTAAAGCAATCGAACACATGACCTCAGGGATCGACTAGCCAGACTGAAGCAATCGAACACATGAGCTCAGGGATCGACTGGTCAGACTGAAGCAATCAAACACATGAGCTCAGGGATCGACTAGTCAGACTGAAGCAATCGAACACATGAGCTCAGGGATCGACTAGTCAGACTGAAGCAATCGAACACATGAGCTCAGGGATCGACTAGTCAGACTGAAGCAATCGAACACATGAGCTCAGGGATCGACTAGTCAGACTGAAGCAATCGAACACATGAGCTCAGGATCGACTGGTCAGACTGAAGCAATCGAACACATGAGCTCAGGATCGACTAGTCAGACTGAAGCAATCGAACACATGAGCTCAGGATCGACTAGTCAGACTGAAGCAATCGAACACATGAGCTCAGGGATCGACTAGTCAGACTGAAGCAATCGAACACATGAGCTCAAGGATTGACTAGTCAGACTGAAGCAATCGAACACATGAGCTCAGAATCGACTGGTTAAAAAAAGATTCTTGAATCTTTGTTTCATTAACTGACAAGAAATAAAAGTGTGAATTAATTAACACCAGCCCCACCCCCTCCTACTGAACTCAGCTTTGCACCATTCTTAGAACCTGAGGTTATGAAGCCAATGACTCGGAGGTTCTCAGGTAGCAGAAGTCTGCTCACAACCAGACGTTTACAGCACTGACACAGCTGGAGGTGAAGCAGGAAGTCATGAAACTGCAGGTGTAGGTCTGACCCGGGCTCCTCCCCAGCCTGTCCGTGAACATTTAGTGAGAACACATGCCTGAGGTCCAACTGAGGTGGTCCAGAGACTCTCAGAGGTCCAACTGAGGTGGTCCAGAGACTCCCAGAGGTCCAACTGAGGTGGTCCAGAGACTCTCAGAGGTCCAACTGAGGTGGTCCAGAGACTCTCAGAGGTCCAACTGAGGTGGTCCAGAGACTCCCAGAGGTCCAACTGAGGTGGTCCAGAGACTCCCAGAGGTCCAGCTGAGGTGGTCCAGAGACTCCCAGAGGTCCAGCTGAGGTGGTCCAGAGACTCCCAGAGGTCCAACTGAGGTGGTCCAGAGACTCTGAGAGGTCCAGCTGAGGTGGTCCAGAGACTCTCAGAGGTCCAACTGAGGTGGTCCAGAGACTCTCAGAGGTCATACTGAGGTGGTCCAGAGACTCTCAGAGGTCCAACTGAGGTGGTCCAGAGACTCTGAGAGGTCCAGCTGAGGTGGTCCAGAGACTCTCAGAGGTCCAACTGAGGTGGTCCAGAGACTCTCAGAGGTCATACTGAGGTGGTCCAGAGACTCTCAGAGGTCCAACTGAGGTGGTCCAGAGACTCTCAGAGGTCCAACTGAGGTGGTCCAGAGACTCTCAGAGGTCCAACTGAGGTGGTCCAGAGACTCTGAGGTCCAACTGAGGTGGTCCAGAGACTCTCAGAGGTCCAACTGAGGTGGTCCAGAGACTCTCAGAGGTCCAACTGAGGTGGTCCAGAGACTCTGAGGTCCAACTGAGGTGGTCCAGAGACTCTCAGAGGTCCAACTGAGGTGGTCCGGAGACTCTGAGGTCCAACTGAGGTGGTCCAGAGACTCTCAGAGGTCCAACTGAGGTGGTCCAGAGACTCTGAGGTCCAACTGAGGTGGTCCAGAGACTCTCAGAGGTCCAACTGAGGTGGTCCAGAGACTCCCTCCTTTCATCACAATAAAGACGACGAACATCAAGAAGACATTTTTATTTGACGATTATCCTCCGACTAGAGAATAGATTCACAGTATTTGTGTGAATTAACTTTGACGAAGTTTCATTTCATCTCATCTGATGTTTCAAGACATTATAACTAGTCCTAGTTAGTCCTAGTTAGTCCTAGTCTTGTTTATATGTTTATAAACTCGTGTCGACCTCTGAAGCTGCTTCGGTTTCATTTTGTGTCGTTTTTAGTTGAAGCTGCTTCTTCTCAGGAAGTAAAGGTCACCAGGACATGGAGGCTAAAGGTCGTGACCCCACCATCACTCAGGACTGAGATCCAAACGGACCAGAACACAAGAATCTTTCTGGTCTGGATCTTATTCTTTCATTACTTATGTGGTTTTCTGTCGACAGCAATGAAACGACAATGAAAGCAGAAAAAAGGAAACAATACGTCAGGAAACATACAGTCGATCAATGATTCAATCATTATTTATACAGTCGATCAATGATTGAATGATTAGTTCTTTATTATTCAATCATTTTGTTTCCAAATACTTTATTTTTGATTGAATAAAAAATAAATCCTTCATTAAATGAAACGTGACGTCAAAGTCATGAAAAACACTTTCAGTTAGAATTTATTAACAATCAGCTGTTTCTCCTTAAATAACCAGACACACGCTTTCACCTCAACACCAGCAATATTTACACACGTATGTACAAGGGAACACGCATGTACAAGTGAACACGCATGTACAAGGGAACACGCATGTACAAGGGAACACGCATGTACAAGTGAACACGCATGTACAAGTGAACACGCATGTACAAGTGAACACGTATGTACAAGTGAACATGTATGTACAAGTGAACACGCATGTACAAGTGAACACGCATGTACAAGTGAACACGTATGTACAAGTGAACACGTATGTACAAGTGAACACGCATGTACAAGTGAACACGCATGTACAAGTGAACACGTATGTACAAGTGAACACGTATGTACAAGTGAACACGTATGTACAAGTGAACATGTATGTACAAGTGAACACGTATGTACAAGTGAACACGTCACAGTCGTCAATTCAAGTTGGTTTTTCTCTCTCCTCGGAAAATAAAGTCAAAAAACAATTTACAGGACGAAGGTTTGTCGTGGCACAGACGCACACAGACGCACACAGACACACACATGTAGTAAAGGTTTGTCGTGGCACAGACGCACACAGACGCACACAGACACACACATGTAGTAAAGGTTTGTCGTGGCACAGACGCACACAGACACACACATGTAGTAAAGGTTTGTCGTGGCACAGACGCACACAGACGCACACATGTAGTAAAGGTTTGTCGTGGCACAGACGCACACAGACGCACACAGACACACACATGTAGTAAAGGTTTGTCGTGGCACAGACACACACGTAGTAAAGGTTTGTCGTGGCACAGACGCACACAGACACACACATGTAGTAAAGGTTTGTCGTGGCACAGACACACACAGACACACACAGGTGGTCAAAAGGGTGAAATAAAAAAGTTAATCTGATGTTGTAGCAACAACACGTGAACACGTATGTATAACATAAGATGTTTCCATATCAACAGATATCAACAGATATCAACAGGTATGAACAGGTATGAACAGGTATGAACAGATATCAACAGGTATGAACAGATATCAACAGGTATGAACAGGTCGAACCAGTCACCAGTCTTTCAGAATCAAGCGTAAACTTTCAGAATCAAGCGTAAACTTTCAGAATCAAGCGTAAACTTTCAGAATCAAGCGTAAACTTTCAGAATCAAGCGTAAACCCTCACCTGGTTTAAACTCACGTGTTTCCCTTTAAGACGAACAAAGACAAACATTAACAGAAGAACCGAAGCAATGACGTGAAAATCTCTTTCGAAACAGAAACGGATGACAAACATGTTTAGGATCAAACAACTTGACTCATGTTGAGGTCAACTGAAGGTCAACTGAAGGTCGACTGAAGCTCGGCTGAAGGTCGACTGAAGCTCGGCTGAAGGTCGACTGAAGCTCGGCTGAAGGTCGACTGAAGCTCGGCTGAAGGTCGGCTGAAGGTCGGCTGAAGGTCGACTGAAGGTCGACTGAAGGTCGACTGAAGGTCGACTGAAGGTCAACTGTTGCTCTTCGTACCTTCAGGGTTTGTTCTCTGGTCGTTTCGCTCCAAAAACGTTGGTTTAAAAGAATAAAAAGAATAAATAGTTAAATATTCGTGACTCGTTGTCGCACCACTGCAGAGGGCCACATGGTGGCGCCAGACTTAAGGCAAAGTGCAGGTTCAAGTAGAGCGGTCCTAGAGGTCAGGGCTGGTGACCTTCAGAGGTGAAGAAGCACCAGGAGAGACTCGTGGAGCAGCAGAGACTCAAGGATCAGATCCTTCCAGTGCAAAACATCCTGGATCACCCGAGGCTGGTTCTAGACCATGTTCTAGACCATGTTCTTCATCTCGCTGGAGTCGGAGTCAGAGTCCGGGTCGTCCCTGCAACACAACACGTGGTCAGCCCTGAGAACGTCCGAGTCCACCTGCAGACTCACCTCTGGTCCTCCAGGAACTTGCGGTTCTGCTGCCGCCGCTCCTCGTCCACGGGGTACGAGGTGAGCAGGAGCAGACCCACGATGATGAGGAGCACAGGAGCCGCCGACACCAGGACCTTCAGCGTCACGTTCACCGCCTCGGGCTGAGAGCAGCCTCTGGAGATGTAGCCGGCGAAACTGCAAGAAGATCCACGTTAGAGTGAGTGAGAAGATGTTTAAGAGTTCTTTAAGATCTTCGAGTCAGGACTCGTTTGTTCTTCTACAGCTTAAGTCTTAGATTCTCGTCCTTCTCTAGATGTTCATCTCCTGTTTAAACACGTTCTTCTCCCAAAGCTTGAAGATCCTTGAAGACAAACTCTTGGCTGCGATCCCCAGCGTCAGCAGCAGGGGGCGTCATTAGCAAGTACACGAAAGTCATTCTGACGTGAACCACGTGATTCTCGACATATAGTCTTTGATGCCAGATTTATGGGATTAGGATTATCCTCATTAGTGGTTCATGTTTCTGTGGGAGCATGTGGAGGAGATCACATGATCTCACCTGTGGACCTGCCAGAGATCACATGATCACACCTGTGGACCTGCCAGAGATCACATGATCTCACCTGTGGACGTGCCAGAGATCACATGATCACACCTGTGGACCTGCCAGAGATCATATGATCACACCTGTGGACCTGCCAGAGATCACACCTGTGGACCTGCCAGAGATCACATGATCACACCTGTGGACCTGCCAGAGATCATATGATCACACCTGTGGACCTGCCAGAGATCACATGATCACACCTGTGGACCTGCCAGAGATCACACCTGTGGACCTGCCAGAGATCACATGATCACACCTGTGGACCTGCCAGAGATCACACCTGTGGACCTGCCAGAGATCACACCTGTGGACCTGCCAGAGATCCCATGATCTCACCTGTGGAACTACCTTCTAGTTTCTCTTGACGTCTCATTTCTTGCTTGTGACTAGATTTGAAAAACGGACTCAACAACGTTTGTCTGACACTTGTTGTTGTCGTTGTCGTGTCATGTGTTAAGACGAAGCTACAGCAACAGGCGCTTCTTCTCAGCGAGCTTCAGAGACTCACTCGAGGCTGAGCGTGGAGATGCCCAGAGAGATGCCAGAAGCAAACTTGGTGAAGAAGACGAAGAAGGAATAGAAGAGAGCTTCGTGGCCGGTGGACTTCAGGTTGTTGACTTGGAAGTCGTCCACCACGTCGGGCAGCATGGACCTGCAGGAGAGTCAGGGTTAGGTTAGGTAGAACTTTATTGATCCCTCAGGAGGCTCAGAGACTCCGAGGACAACCTTCTCACCAGGGCAGCAGGAAGGCAGAGGCCACACCCACTCCAGCAGCGAAGGAGGTGATGTAGGTGACGATCAAGTTGCTCTTCACACAGACCACCATGATCATGAAGGGAACCACGGACTGAGGAGACAAACACAAGTTCAGGATCTACAGGTGGAACATTTGATCCAAGTCAGAAGTAGAACATGAAGCGACATCATGTCGTCGTGAAGGTCAGAGGTGTGTGTGACTTCATGTTCCTCACCAGGCTGCCGACATAAACCGCCGTAGCAATCGAACATGAGCTCAGGGATCGACTAGTCAGATTGAAGCAATCGAACATGAGCTCAGGGATCGACTAGTCAGACTAAAGCAATCGAACACATGAGCTCAGGGATCGACTAGTCAGACTAAAGCAATCGAACATGAGCTCAGGGATCGACTAGTCAGACTAAAGCAATCGAACACATGACCTCAGGGATCGACTAGTCAGACTGAAGCAATCGAACACATGAGTTCAGGATCGACTGGGCAGACTGAAGCAATCGAACACGAGTTCAGGATCGACTGGGCAGACTGAAGCAATCGAACACGAGCTCAGGATCGACTGGGCAGACTGAAGCAATCGAACACGAGTTCAGGATCGACTGGGCAGACTGAAGCAATCGAACACGAGCTCAGGGATCGACTAGTCAGACTAAAGCAATCGAACATGAGCTCAGGGATCGACTAGTCAGACTAAAGCAATCGAACACATGACCTCAGGGATCGACAGTCAGACTGAAGCAATCGAACACATGAGCTCAGGGATCGACTGGTCAGACTGAAGCAATCGAACACATGAGCTCAGGGATCGACTAGTCAGACTGAAGCAATCGAACACATGAGTTCAGGATCGACTGGGCAGACTGAAGCAATCGAACACATGAGCTCAGAGATCGACTAGTCAGACTAAAGCAATCGAACACATGACCTCAGGGATCGACTGGGCAGACTGAAGCAATCGAACACATGAGCTCAGGGATCGACTAGTCAGACTAAAGCAATCGAACACATGACCTCAGGGATCGACTAGCCAGACTGAAGCAATCGAACACATGAGCTCAGGGATCGACTAGTCAGACTGAAGCAATCGAACACATGAGCTCAGGGATCGACTAGTCAGACTGAAGCAATCGAACACATGAGTTCAGGATCGACTGGTCAGACTGAAGCAATCAAACACGAGCTCAGGATCGACTGGTCAGACTGAAGCAATCAAACATGAGCTCAGGATCGACTAGTCAGACTGAAGCAATTGAACACATGAGTTCAGGGATCGAAGAGTCAGACTGAAGCAATCGAACACATGAGCTCAAGGATCGACTGGTCAGACTGAAGCAATCGAACACATGAGTTCAGGATCGACTGGTCAGACTGAAGCAATCAAACATGAGCTCAGGATCGACTGGTCAGACTGAAGCAATCGAACATGAGCTCAGGATCGACTGGTCAGACTGAAGCAATCGAACACATGAGTTCAGTATCGACTGGTCAGACTGAAGCAATCAAACACGAGCTCAGGATCGACTGGTCAGACTGAAGCAATCGAACATGAGCTCAGGATCGACTAGTCAGACTGAAGCAATTGAACATGAGCTCAGGAATCGACTAGTCAGACTGAAGCAATCGAACATGAGCTCAGGGATCGACTAGACAGACTAAAGCAATCGAACACATGACCTCAGGGATCAACTAGCCAGACTGAAGCAATCGAACACATGAGCTCAGGGATCGACTAGTCAGACTGAAGCAATCAAACACATGAGCTCAGGGATCGACTAGTCAGACTGAAGCAATCGAACACATGAGCTCAGGGATCGACTAGTCAGACTGAAGCAATCGAACACATGAGCTCAGGGATCGACTGGTCAGACTGAAGCAATCGAACACATGAGCTCAGGGATCGACTAGTCAGACTGAAGCAATCGAACACATGAGCTCAAGGATCGACTGGTCAGACTGAAGCAATCGAACTCATGAGTTCAGGATCGACTGGGCAGACTGAAGCAATCGAACACAAGCTCAGGATCGACTGGTCAGACTGAAGCAATCGAACACGAGCTCAGGGATCGACTAGTCAGACTGAAGCAATCGAACACATGAGTTCAGGATCGACTGGGCAGACTGAAGCAATCGAACACGAGTTCAGGATCGACTGGGCAGACTGAAGCAATCGAACACGAGCTCAGGATCGACTGGGCAGACTGAAGCAATCGAACACGAGTTCAGGATCGACTGGGCAGACTGAAGCAATCGAACACGAGCTCAGGGATGGACTAGTCAGACTAAAGCAATCGAACATGAGCTCAGGGATCGACTAGTCAGACTAAAGCAATCGAACACATGACCTCAGGGATCGACAGTCAGACTGAAGCAATCGAACACATGAGCTCAGGGATCGACTGGTCAGACTGAAGCAATCGAACACATGAGCTCAGGGATCGACTAGTCAGACTGAAGCAATCGAACACATGAGTTCAGGATCGACTGGGCAGACTGAAGCAATCGAACACATGAGCTCAGGGATCGACTAGTCAGACTAAAGCAATCGAACACATGACCTCAGGGATCGACTAGCCAGACTGAAGCAATCGAACACATGAGCTCAGGGATCGACTAGTCAGACTGAAGCAATCGAACACATGAGCTCAGGGATCGACTAGTCAGACTGAAGCAATCGAACACATGAGCTCAAGGATCGACTGGTCAGACTGAAGCAATCGGACACATGAGTTCAGGATCGACTGGTCAGACTGAAGCAATCAAACACGAGCTCAGGATCGACTGGTCAGACTGAAGCAATCGAACATGAGCTCAGGATCGACTAGTCAGACTGAAGCAATTGAACACATGAGTTCAGGGATCGAAGAGTCAGACTGAAGCAATCGAACACATGAGCTCAAGGATCAACTGGTCAGACTGAAGCAATCGAACACATGAGTTCAGGATCGACTGGTCAGACTGAAGCAATCAAACACGAGCTCAGGATCGACTGGTCAGACTGAAGCAATCGAACATGAGCTCAGGATCGACTGGTCAGACTGAAGCAATCGAACACATGAGTTCAGTATCGACTGGTCAGACTGAAGCAATCAAACACGAGCTCAGGATCGACTGGTCAGACTGAAGCAATCGAACATGAGCTCAGGATCGACTAGTCAGACTGAAGCAATTGAACATGAGCTCAGGAATCGACTAGTTAGACTGAAGCAATCGAACATGAGCTCAGGGATCGACTAGACAGACTAAAGCAATCGAACACATGACCTCAGGGATCGACTAGCCAGACTGAAGCAATCGAACACATGAGCTCAGGGATCGACTGGTCAGACTGAAGCAATCAAACACATGAGCTCAGGGATCGACTAGTCAGACTGAAGCAATCGAACACATGAGCTCAGGGATCGACTAGTCAGACTGAAGCAATCGAACACATGAGCTCAGGGATCGACTAGTCAGACTGAAGCAATCGAACACATGAGCTCAGGGATCGACTAGTCAGACTGAAGCAATCGAACACATGAGCTCAGGATCGACTGGTCAGACTGAAGCAATCGAACACATGAGCTCAGGATCGACTAGTCAGACTGAAGCAATCGAACACATGAGCTCAGGATCGACTAGTCAGACTGAAGCAATCGAACACATGAGCTCAGGGATCGACTAGTCAGACTGAAGCAATCGAACACATGAGCTCAAGGATTGACTAGTCAGACTGAAGCAATCGAACACATGAGCTCAGAATCGACTGGTTAAAAAAAGATTCTTGAATCTTTGTTTCATTAACTGACAAGAAATAAAAGTGTGAATTAATTAACACCAGCCCCACCCCCTCCTACTGAACTCAGCTTTGCACCATTCTTAGAACCTGAGGTTATGAAGCCAATGACTCGGAGGTTCTCAGGTAGCAGAAGTCTGCTCACAACCAGACGTTTACAGCACTGACACAGCTGGAGGTGAAGCAGGAAGTCATGAAACTGCAGGTGTAGGTCTGACCCGGGCTCCTCCCCAGCCTGTCCGTGAACATTTAGTGAGAACACATGCCTGAGGTCCAACTGAGGTGGTCCAGAGACTCTCAGAGGTCCAACTGAGGTGGTCCAGAGACTCCCAGAGGTCCAACTGAGGTGGTCCAGAGACTCTCAGAGGTCCAACTGAGGTGGTCCAGAGACTCTCAGAGGTCCAACTGAGGTGGTCCAGAGACTCCCAGAGGTCCAACTGAGGTGGTCCAGAGACTCCCAGAGGTCCAGCTGAGGTGGTCCAGAGACTCCCAGAGGTCCAGCTGAGGTGGTCCAGAGACTCCCAGAGGTCCAACTGAGGTGGTCCAGAGACTCTGAGAGGTCCAGCTGAGGTGGTCCAGAGACTCTCAGAGGTCCAACTGAGGTGGTCCAGAGACTCTCAGAGGTCATACTGAGGTGGTCCAGAGACTCTCAGAGGTCCAACTGAGGTGGTCCAGAGACTCTGAGAGGTCCAGCTGAGGTGGTCCAGAGACTCTCAGAGGTCCAACTGAGGTGGTCCAGAGACTCTCAGAGGTCATACTGAGGTGGTCCAGAGACTCTCAGAGGTCCAACTGAGGTGGTCCAGAGACTCTCAGAGGTCCAACTGAGGTGGTCCAGAGACTCTCAGAGGTCCAACTGAGGTGGTCCAGAGACTCTGAGGTCCAACTGAGGTGGTCCAGAGACTCTCAGAGGTCCAACTGAGGTGGTCCAGAGACTCTCAGAGGTCCAACTGAGGTGGTCCAGAGACTCTGAGGTCCAACTGAGGTGGTCCAGAGACTCTCAGAGGTCCAACTGAGGTGGTCCGGAGACTCTGAGGTCCAACTGAGGTGGTCCAGAGACTCTCAGAGGTCCAACTGAGGTGGTCCAGAGACTCTGAGGTCCAACTGAGGTGGTCCAGAGACTCCCTCCTTTCATCACAATAAAGACGACGAACATCAAGAAGACATTTTTATTTGACGATTATCCTCCGACTAGAGAATAGATTCACAGTATTTGTGTGAATTAACTTTGACGAAGTTTCATTTCATCTCATCTGATGTTTCAAGACATTATAACTAGTCCTAGTTAGTCCTAGTTAGTCCTAGTCTTGTTTATATGTTTATAAACTCGTGTCGACCTCTGAAGCTGCTTCGGTTTCATTTTGTGTCGTTTTTAGTTGAAGCTGCTTCTTCTCAGGAAGTAAAGGTCACCAGGACATGGAGGCTAAAGGTCGTGACCCCACCATCACTCAGGACTGAGATCCAAACGGACCAGAACACAAGAATCTTTCTGGTCTGGATCTTATTCTTTCATTACTTATGTGGTTTTCTGTCGACAGCAATGAAACGACAATGAAAGCAGAAAAAAGGAAACAATACGTCAGGAAACATACAGTCGATCAATGATTCAATCATTATTTATACAGTCGATCAATGATTGAATGATTAGTTCTTTATTATTCAATCATTTTGTTTCCAAATACTTTATTTTTGATTGAATAAAAAATAAATCCTTCATTAAATGAAACGTGACGTCAAAGTCATGAAAAACACTTTCAGTTAGAATTTATTAACAATCAGCTGTTTCTCCTTAAATAACCAGACACACGCTTTCACCTCAACACCAGCAATATTTACACACGTATGTACAAGTGAACACGCATGTACAAGTGAACATGTATGTACAAGTGAACACGCATGTACAAGTGAACATGTATGTACAAGTGAACACGTATGTACAAGTGAACACGCATGTACAAGTGAACACGCATGTACAAGTGAACACGTATGTACAAGTGAACACGTATGTACAAGTGAACACGCATGTACAAGTGAACACGCATGTACAAGTGAACACGTATGTACAAGTGAACACGTATGTACAAGTGAACACGTATGTACAAGTGAACATGTATGTACAAGTGAACACGTATGTACAAGTGAACACGTCACAGTCGTCAATTCAAGTTGGTTTTTCTCTCTCCTCGGAAAATAAAGTCAAAAAACAATTTACAGGACGAAGGTTTGTCGTGGCACAGACGCACACAGACGCACACAGACACACACATGTAGTAAAGGTTTGTCGTGGCACAGACGCACACAGACGCACACAGACACACACATGTAGTAAAGGTTTGTCGTGGCACAGACGCACACAGACACACACATGTAGTAAAGGTTTGTCGTGGCACAGACGCACACAGACGCACACATGTAGTAAAGGTTTGTCGTGGCACAGACGCACACAGACGCACACAGACACACACATGTAGTAAAGGTTTGTCGTGGCACAGACACACACGTAGTAAAGGTTTGTCGTGGCACAGACGCACACAGACACACACATGTAGTAAAGGTTTGTCGTGGCACAGACACACACAGACACACACAGGTGGTCAAAAGGGTGAAATAAAAAAGTTAATCTGATGTTGTAGCAACAACACGTGAACACGTATGTATAACATAAGATGTTTCCATATCAACAGATATCAACAGATATCAACAGGTATGAACAGGTATGAACAGGTATGAACAGATATCAACAGGTATGAACAGATATCAACAGGTATGAACAGGTCGAACCAGTCACCAGTCTTTCAGAATCAAGCGTAAACTTTCAGAATCAAGCGTAAACTTTCAGAATCAAGCGTAAACTTTCAGAATCAAGCGTAAACTTTCAGAATCAAGCGTAAACTTTCAGAATCAAGCGTAAACTTTCAGAATCAAGCGTAAACCCTCACCTGGTTTAAACTCACGTGTTTCCCTTTAAGACGAACAAAGACAAACATTAACAGAAGAACCGAAGCAATGACGTGAAAATCTCTTTCGAAACAGAAACGGATGACAAACATGTTTAGGATCAAACAACTTGACTCATGTTGAGGTCAACTGAAGGTCAACTGAAGGTCGACTGAAGCTCGGCTGAAGGTCGACTGAAGCTCGGCTGAAGGTCGACTGAAGCTCGGCTGAAGGTCGACTGAAGCTCGGCTGAAGGTCGACTGAAGCTCGGCTGAAGGTCGGCTGAAGGTCGGCTGAAGGTCGACTGAAGGTCGACTGAAGGTCGACTGAAGGTCGACTGAAGGTCAACTGTTGCTCTTCGTACCTTCAGGGTTTGTTCTCTGGTCGTTTCGCTCCAAAAACGTTGGTTTAAAAGAATAAAAAGAATAAATAGTTAAATATTCGTGACTCGTTGTCGCACCACTGCAGAGGGCCACATGGTGGCGCCAGACTTAAGGCAAAGTGCAGGTTCAAGTAGAGCGGTCCTAGAGGTCAGGGCTGGTGACCTTCAGAGGTGAAGAAGCACCAGGAGAGACTCGTGGAGCAGCAGAGACTCAAGGATCAGATCCTTCCAGTGCAAAACATCCTGGATCACCCGAGGCTGGTTCTAGACCATGTTCTAGACCATGTTCTTCATCTCGCTGGAGTCGGAGTCAGAGTCCGGGTCGTCCCTGCAACACAACACGTGGTCAGCCCTGAGAACGTCCGAGTCCACCTGCAGACTCACCTCTGGTCCTCCAGGAACTTGCGGTTCTGCTGCCGCCGCTCCTCGTCCACGGGGTACGAGGTGAGCAGGAGCAGACCCACGATGATGAGGAGCACAGGAGCCGCCGACACCAGGACCTTCAGCGTCACGTTCACCGCCTCGGGCTGAGAGCAGCCTCTGGAGATGTAGCCGGCGAAACTGCAAGAAGATCCACGTTAGAGTGAGTGAGAAGATGTTTAAGAGTTCTTTAAGATCTTCGAGTCAGGACTCGTTTGTTCTTCTACAGCTTAAGTCTTAGATTCTCGTCCTTCTCTAGATGTTCATCTCCTGTTTAAACACGTTCTTCTCCCAAAGCTTGAAGATCCTTGAAGACAAACTCTTGGCTGCGATCCCCAGCGTCAGCAGCAGGGGGCGTCATTAGCAAGTACACGAAAGTCATTCTGACGTGAACCACGTGATTCTCGACATATAGTCTTTGATGCCAGATTTATGGGAATAGGATTATCCTCATTAGTGGTTCATGTTTCTGTGGGAGCATGTGGAGGAGATCACATGATCTCACCTGTGGACCTGCCAGAGATCACATGATCACACCTGTGGACCTGCCAGAGATCACATGATCTCACCTGTGGACGTGCCAGAGATCACATGATCACACCTGTGGACCTGCCAGAGATCATATGATCACACCTGTGGACCTGCCAGAGATCACACCTGTGGACCTGCCAGAGATCACATGATCACACCTGTGGACCTGCCAGAGATCATATGATCACACCTGTGGACCTGCCAGAGATCACATGATCACACCTGTGGACCTGCCAGAGATCACACCTGTGGACCTGCCAGAGATCACATGATCACACCTGTGGACCTGCCAGAGATCACACCTGTGGACCTGCCAGAGATCACACCTGTGGACCTGCCAGAGATCCCATGATCTCACCTGTGGAACTACCTTCTAGTTTCTCTTGACGTCTCATTTCTTGCTTGTGACTAGATTTGAAAAACGGACTCAACAACGTTTGTCTGACACTTGTTGTTGTCGTTGTCGTGTCATGTGTTAAGACGAAGCTACAGCAACAGGCGCTTCTTCTCAGCGAGCTTCAGAGACTCACTCGAGGCTGAGCGTGGAGATGCCCAGAGAGATGCCAGAAGCAAACTTGGTGAAGAAGACGAAGAAGGAATAGAAGAGAGCTTCGTGGCCGGTGGACTTCAGGTTGTTGACTTGGAAGTCGTCCACCACGTCGGGCAGCATGGACCTGCAGGAGAGTCAGGGTTAGGTTAGGTAGAACTTTATTGATCCCTCAGGAGGCTCAGAGACTCCGAGGACAACCTTCTCACCAGGGCAGCAGGAAGGCAGAGGCCACACCCACTCCAGCAGCGAAGGAGGTGATGTAGGTGACGATCAAGTTGCTCTTCACACAGACCACCATGATCATGAAGGGAACCACGGACTGAGGAGACAAACACAAGTTCAGGATCTACAGGTGGAACATTTGATCCAAGTCAGAAGTAGAACATGAAGCGACATCATGTCGTCGTGAAGGTCAGAGGTGTGTGTGACTTCATGTTCCTCACCAGGCTGCCGACATAAACCGCCGTCTTCTTGCCGAAGCGGTTGAGGAACCACTGCCAGAAGGGAATGGCCAACGTGGCGGAGAGCTGAGGACACAACAACACACATGTCAATCACAAGTTAACACAAAGGTTTTCTTCGTTTGTGTGTGACTCGGCTGATGAACCTGATGTTCAGGACTAGTTCAGTGTGACTGATGGTCAGGTGACACCAGCCTGAAGCGACTCAGCTCCACTAATCCTCTCCATGATGTGGAGGATCATAAGATAATCTCTTGAGTCCAACTGTACTTCAGGTGAGTTATGGTCCTCAGACGTGTGTGAGAACACACTGACATTAGAAGAACACGTCGACCACACAAGTCTTTGAGGAACAAAGAAGTGGAGACATTCATGGGTTCACCAAGATGGAGCGCTTGTGTCTATAGCAACGCTTGACCTTCCAGTGTGTGTGTTTGTGTGTGTGTGTAAGTAAGTAAGTAATTTTTATTTGTATAGAGCTTTTTCAGACCAGGGTCACAAAGAACTTAAACAATCAAAACAATATTCAATAAAGTATATATTTTAAAGTTCAAGATAAAACTGAGAACACAACAGGAGTTCCAGAAAATCAAGGAAAAGCCTAAACAAAGTTTTAAGTTTTAAGGATCGGAGAAATGTGAGTTCTTCTACTAGAGCGGCTCAGAGTTCTGAATCAACTGCAGACGAGACGATCCTTCTCGTTAAGACATGAAAACAAACTGTTACAATAGTCCAGACGAGAAGAAACAAACACATGGATTATAAGATCCAGATCATGTTCCGACAACATTTTCCTAAGTTTAGAGATTTTTCTCAGTAGAAGGAAACAGTTTTTGGTCAGTTTTCTACAGTGTCGAACAAGAGACATGTCTTTATCAGGCTCAGTTTGACAGACTGACCTAAGTCACTCAAGTACTGACTCAACCCTGAACTTTATCATCAACAATCACCAGAGTTTGACTTTTGCCCACATTTAGCTTCAAAGTGTTTTCACTCATTGTTTGATTTCTAGCAACAATTGACAAGTTCAGCCTCTGGGGCTCAGTTGGATCAACAGTAGAGCTGGATTTCATCAGCAAACATGTGATAAGAAACATCAGGAAATCTCTGAATGATTTTACCGAGGGGAATCAAGTACAAACAATAAAGGACCCAGAACAGAACCTTGAGGGACTCCACACAACAGATCTGCCGATTCAGACCTCATTTGATTGACAGATACACTAAAACTGCGCCCAGAAAGGTATGATGAGAACCATTCTAACACAGACCCAGACAGTCTTCATCCCTCAGTCTTCAGGATCTGGTTCAACTGTGTCAAAGGCTGACGACAGATCCAACAGAACCAGAACATCATGATGTCACTGGACACTTTCAGTAAGACTGTCTCCGTAGATGTTTGTGGAAGCCAGACTGAAACTTCTCATGGATGTCGCTCTGATCCAGGAACAGCTGCTCAGACACAACCTTCTCCAAGATCTTGAACAAGAAAGGGAGCTTAGAAATAGGCCTGAAATTACTGAGGTCAGTTGGGTCTAAGACTGGCTTTTTGAGCAGAGGCTCCACAATGGTTTAAATGCATTGTTAAAAACCCCTGTGGAAAGGGAGAGGTTCACCATATTGGTAACTCAGGGGCCAATTACATCAAATACTTTGATAAAATGCCTACAAGGAAGGACGTCATCTGAGCAAGAGGAGGGTTTCATCTTGTTCACTAGTGCCAAAATATCACCCAAAGATACAGCAGTGAAGGAAGACCAAGAGGAGGAGAGGGGCTCAGAGACAGTAGGGGTTCCACACAAAAGTGAGATTTTTTCTTTGATCAATTTAATTTTGTCAGTAAAAACCTCAACAATGCATTGCTGTCAGCTTCACAGAAGACACGCGTGATTTGAGGAGCAGGAGAGTGTGTGCGTGTGCGTGTGCGTGTGCGTGTGCGTGTGCGTGTGCGTGTGCGTGTGGGTGCGTACCATGATGACAAGAAGAATGTTCTGGAAGTCGTTTCTAAAGCCCAGTGTGTAGGTGCAGAAGAGAGCGAAGTTGCCTTCCAGTAGCTGAGGAGTAGAAACAACAAGTGTTGGTGAATCTTCTTCTACACAACAGACCAGTTGTTTGTGACGCACCATAAAAGCCAGGGAGGTGAAGAGAAAGACTCCGATGAGTTTGGCGTATGGTTTGTATCCGAGCACCAGCTTGATGCCTCCGAAGAAGGACATGGGCTGAGAGGCTGGACAGCATGACTCTAGAAGAAGAAGACCTGGTTAACTGAGGAGACTCGTTCAAGGACAACACGTATGAAGTAACTTAACAAAACACTTTGAATCAAAGTCAAACGTTGAACATGTGTCCATATGATCCAACCTTTGTGTTCCTTCACACCGAAGAACAGCACGACCGCACACAACACGTAGATGGCGCTGATGACTCCCGAGGCGATCATGTATGCAGCTCTCTGTTGGAGGAGACCACAGGTCAGTGCCGGTGCTGGTCTGGAGGACGCTCAGATGTTACCGTGTGGTCCAGTGAGATGGGAGAGAAGGTCTGGTTCACTGCAGGGAGGCTGATGTTGCTCCAGTTCCCCAGCAGGTCTTCAGTTCGGGGCACGCAGGGGGCCGTGGCCATGCCCACGATCTGACCCTGGATGGCGGTTCCAATCAGAGTTCCCAGAACCTCCACCGTCATCCCTGAGTGAGGAGGAGGAACGTTAGGGAGGTGGAGAAGAACCTCAGGACCTCGTGAAGAAACACCGACTGTAAGCTGTTGCCGAGTCTCTCTCCTTCTGATCCGAGCTGATGAACATGGTCAGAGCCGAGTAAGGGACGTGGAAACACTGAGGGTAGAAGAAACATGTTGAAGAACCTGAGAAGATCAGAGACCGGTAGAAGTTTGTTCACAAGACGTCAAGCAGGCGAAAACAAAAGTCGACACAAAGAGCTACAACATGAACATCTGACCTAAAATAACAAATACGTTATAAACACAAAGATAAAACAAATCAAACGATGCTGTTAATGACATCATTTGTGTCGGGTTCAGGTGAAAGCAGGTGTGAAAGCAGGTGTGAAAGCAGGTGTTCTACTCACGGTCTGCAGTGACTGGAACAGGCAGTAGAACAGCAGGTACCAAACCACTTTGCCGCTGCTGAACGGCGGCACATACCAGATGAGGAAGTAGGAAATGACAGCCAGTGGAGTCGAGATCAGGATCCTTCAGGAAGAACAGATTAGAAAACGTTAGAAAAACACTCATGAGCGAGAAAGATGTCGAGTTAATGTCAATGAATCTATTGTGTCATTCCATCTGAGCTCCAGTGATCAGCTGCACATGTGTCGCATCAGAATGTTTACAGTAACGTTGACACTAACACGTCACTTCCTGAAACCATCAGAATGTTTACAGTAACGTTGACACTAACACGTCACTTCCTGAAACCATCAGAATGTTCACAGTAACGTTGACACTAACACGTCACTTCCTGAAACCATCAGAATGTTCACAGTAACGTTGACACTAACACGTCACTTCCTGAAACCATCAGAATGTTTACAGTAACGTTGACACTAACACGTCACTTCCTGAAACCATCAGAATGTTCACAGTAACGTTGACACTAACACGTCACTTCCTGAAACCATCATAGTTTTTACAGTAACGTTGACACTAACGCGTCACTTCCTGAAACCATCAGAATGTTCACAGTAACGTTGACACTAACACGTCACTTCCTGAAACCATCAGAGTTTTTACAGTAACGTTGACACTAACACGTCACTTCCTGAAACCATCAGAATGTTTACAGTAACGTTGACACTAACACGTCACTTCCTGAAACCATCAGAGTTTTTACAGTAACGTTGACACTAACACGTCACTTCCTGAAACCATCAGAATGTTTACAGTAACGTTGACACTAACACGTCACTTCCTGAAACCATCAGAATGTTTACAGTAACGTTGACATTAACACGTCACTTCCTGAAACCATCAGAATGTTCACAGTAACGTTGACACTAACACGTCACTTCCTGAAACCATCAGAATGTTCACAGTAACGTTGACACTAACACGTCACTTCCTGAAACCAGAGTTTTTACAGTAACGTTGACACTAACACGTCACTTCCTGAAACCATCAGAGTTTTTACAGTAACGTTGACACTAACACGTCACTTCCTGAAACCATCAGAATGTTTACAGAAAGTTGACACTAACACGTCACTTCCTGAAACCATCAGAATGTTTACAGTAACGTTGACACTAACACGTCACTTCCTGAAACCATCAGAATGTTTACAGTAACGTTGACACTAACACGTCACTTCCTGAAACCATCAGAATGTTTACAGTAACGTTGACACTAACACGTCACTTCCTGAAACCATCAGAATGTTTACAGTAACGTTGACATTAACACGTCACTTCCTGAAACCATCAGAATGTTTACAGTAACGTTGACACTAACAGGTCACTTCCTGAAACCATCAGAATGTTTACAGTAATGTTGACACTAACACGTCACTTCCTGAAACCATCAGAATGTTTACAGTAATGTTGACACTAACACGTCACTTCCTGAAACCATCAGAATGTTTACAGTAATGTTGACACTAACACGTCACTTCCTGCAACCAACAGAATGTTTACAGTAACGTTGACATTAACACGTCACTTCCTGAAACCATCAGAATGTTTACAGTAACGTTGACATTAACACGTCACTTCCTGAAACCATCAGAATGTTCACAGTAACGTTGACACTAACACGTCACTTCCTGAAACCATCAGAGTTTTTACAGTAACGTTGACACTAACACGTCACTTCCTGAAACCATCAGAATGTTTACAGTAACGTTGACATTAACACGTCACTTCCTGAAAACATCAGAATGTTTACAGTAACGTTGACACTAACACGTCACTTCCTGAAACCATCAGAATGTTTACAGTAACGTTGACACTAACATGTCACTTCCTGAAACAATCAGAATGTTTACAGTAACGTTGACACTAACACGTCACTTCCTGAAACCATCAGAATGTTTACAGTAACGTTGACACTAACACGTCACTTCCTGAAACCATCAGAATGTTTACAGTAATGTTGACATTAACACGTCACTTCCTGAAACCATCAGAATGTTAACAGTAATGTTGACACTAACACGTCACTTCCTGAAACCATCAGAATGTTTACAGTAATGTTGACACTAACACGTCACTTCCTGAAACCATCAGAATGTTTACAGTAATGTTGACACTAACACGTCACTTCCTGAAACCATCAGAATTTTTACAGTAATGTTGACACTAACACGTCACTTCCTGAAACCATCAGAATGTTCACAGTAACGTTGACACTAACACGTCACTTCCTGAAACCATCAGAATGTTCACAGTAACGTTGACACTAACACGTCACTTCCTGAAACCATCAGAATGTTTACAGTAACGTTGACACTAACATGTCACTTCCTGAAACCATCAGAATGTTTACAGTAACGTTGACATTAACACGTCACTTCCTGAAACCATCAGAATGTTTACAGTAACGTTGACACTTACACGTCACTTCCTGAAACCATCAGAATGTTTACAGTAACGTTGACATTAACACATCACTTCCTGAAACCATCAGAATGTTTACAGTAATGTTGACACTAACACGTCACTTCCTGAAACCATCAGAATGTTTACAGTAATGTTGACACTAACACGTCACTTCCTGAAACCATCAGAATGTTTACAGTAACGTTGACACTAACACGTCACTTCCTGAAACCATCAGAATGTTTACAGTAACGTTGACATTAACACGTCACTTCCTGAAACCATCAGAATGTTCACAGTAACGTTGACACTAACACGTCACTTCCTGAAACCATCAGAGTTTTTACAGTAACGTTGACACTAACACGTCACTTCCTGAAACCATCAGAGTTTTTACAGTAACGTTGACACTAACACGTCACTTCCTGAAACCATCAGAATGTTTACAGTAACGTTGACACTAACACGTCACTTCCTGAAACCATCAGAATGTTTAAGGTAACGTTGACACTAACACGTCACTTCCTGAAACCATCAGAATGTTTACAGTAATGTTGACACTAACACGTCACTTCCTGAAACCATCAGAATGTTTACAGTAACGTTGACACTAACATGCCACTTCCTGAAACCAACAGAATGTTTACAGTAACGTTGACATTAACACGTCACTTCCTGAAACCATCAGAATGTTTACAGTAACGTTGACACTAACACGTCACTTCCTGAAACCATCAGAATGTTTACAGTAACGTTGACACTAACACGTCACTTCCTGAAACCAACAGAATGTTTACAGCAACGTTGACAATAACACGTCACTTCCTGAAACCATCAGAGTGTTTACAGTAACGTTGACACTAACACTTCACTTCCTGAAACCATCAGAATGTTTACACTAACGTTGACATTAACACTTCACTTCCTGAAACCATCAGAATGTTTACAGTAACGTTGACATTAACACTTCACTTCCTGAAACCATCAGAATGTTTACAGTAACGTTGAGACTAACACGTCACTTCCTGAAACCATCAGAATGTTTACAGTAACGTTGACACTAACACTTCACTTCCTGAAACCATCAGAATGTTTACACTAACGTTGACATTAACACTTCACTTCCTGAAACCATCAGAATGTTTACAGTAACGTTGACATTAACACTTCACTTCCTGAAACCATCAGAATGTTTACAGTAACGTTGAGACTAACACGTCACTTCCTGAAACCATCAGAATGTTCACAGTAACGTTGACATTAACATGTCACTTCCTGAAACCATCAGAATGTTTACAGTAACGTTGACACTAACATGTCACTTCCTGAAACCATCAGAATGTTTACAGTAACGTTGACATTAACAAGTCACTTCCTGAAATCATCAGAATGTTTACAGTAACGTTGACACTAACACGTCACTTCCTGAAAACATCAGAATGTTTACAGTAACGTTGACATTAACACGTCACTTCCTGAAACCAACAGAATGTTTACAGTAACGTTGACACTTACACGTCACTTCCTGAAACCATCAGAATGTTTACAGTAACGTTGACATTAACACATCACTTCCTGAAACCATCAGAATGTTCACAGTAACGTTGACACTAACACGTCACTTCCTGAAACCATCAGAGTTTTTACAGTAACGTTGACACTAACACGTCACTTCCTGAAACCATCAGAGTTTTTACAGTAACGTTGACACTAACACGTCACTTCCTGAAACCATCAGAATGTTTACAGTAACGTTGACACTAACACGTCACTTCCTGAAACCATCAGAATGTTTAAGGTAACGTTGACACTAACACGTCACTTCCTGAAACCATCAGAATGTTTACAGTAATGTTGACACTAACACGTCACTTCCTGAAACCATCAGAATGTTTACAGTAACGTTGACACTAACATGCCACTTCCTGAAACCAACAGAATGTTTACAGTAACGTTGACATTAACACGTCACTTCCTGAAACCATCAGAATGTTTACAGTAACGTTGACACTAACACGTCACTTCCTGAAACCATCAGAATGTTTACAGTAACGTTGACACTAACACGTCACTTCCTGAAACCAACAGAATGTTTACAGCAACGTTGACAATAACACGTCACTTCCTGAAACCATCAGAGTGTTTACAGTAACGTTGACACTAACATGCCACTTCCTGAAACCAACAGAATGTTTACAGTAACGTTGACATTAACACTTCACTTCCTGAAACCATCAGAATGTTTACAGTAACGTTGACACTAACACGTCACTTCCTGAAACCATCAGAATGTTTACAGTAACGTTGACACTAACATGTCACTTCCTGAAACCATCAGAATGTTTACAGTAACGTTGACACTAACACGTCACTTCCTGAAACCATCAGAATGTTTACAGTAACGTTGACACTAACATGTCACTTCCTGAAACCATCAGAATGTTTACAGTAACGTTGACACTAACATGTCACTTCCTGAAACCATCAGAATGTTTACAGTAACGTTGACACTAACACGTCACTTCCTGAAATCATCAGAATGTTTACAGTAACGTTGACACTAACACGTCACTTCCTGAAACCATCAGAATGTTTACAGTAACGTTGACACTAACACGTCACTTCCTGAAACCATCAGAATGTTTACAGTAACGTTGACATTAACACGTCACTTCCTGAAACCATCAGAATGTTTACAGTAACGTTGACACTAACACGTCACTTCCTGAAATCATCAGAATGTTTACAGTAACGTTGACACTAACATGTCACTTCCTGAAACCATCAGAATGTTTACAGTAACGTTGACACTAACACGTCACTTCCTGAAACCATCAGAATGTTTACAGTAACGTTGACACTAACATGTCACTTCCTGAAACCATCAGAATGTTTACAGTAACGTTGACACTAACATGTCACTTCCTGAAACCATCAGAATGTTTACAGTAACGTTGACACTAACACGTCACTTCCTGAAATCATCACCTGACATCGAAGCACATGTTCTTCATGAAGTGACAACATCAGGCGACTGCTGCCAGGCGTGTGATCTCATTAAACTGACCCTGTTGCTGAAGCAGCTGCACACAAACCCACAGACGTTTGTGGACACATGAACTTTTACTCGTCCATAATGATCGTGTGCATTTATGTGGTTTCACCAGAAGACGAGTCAAAGTAGTTCATGAATAAGAACTTTATTGAAGAACCTGGATAGAAATGAAAGACTATTATAACTATTCACTATACTACTATATACTAGTTGACTCAAGGATTCACACTATATACTAGTTGACTCAAGGATTCACACTATATACTAGTTGACTCAAGGATTCACACTATATACTAGTTGACTCAAGGATTCACACTATATACTAGTTCACTCAAGGATTCACACTATATACTAGTTCACTCAAGGATTCACACTATATACTAGTTGACTCAAGGATTCACACTATATACTAGTTGACTCAAGGATTCGCACTATATACTAGTTCACTCAAGGATTCACACTATATACTAGTTCACTCAAGGATTCACACTATATACTAGTTCACTCAAGGATTCACACTATATACTAGTTCACTCAAGGATTCACACTATATACTAGTTCACTCAAGGATTCACACTATATACTAGTTCACTCAAGGATTCACACTATATACTAGTTCACTCAGTTATATTTTTAACTTTATTATATAAAAGTTATATATCTATATTATTATATTATTATATACACAAACACACCATCATGTGTGTTCAATGATAGAAGATAAACATCTACATTATATACAAGTTATATATCTACAGGTATATTATAATATATATCTATATTATATTATTATATTATTATATACACAAACACGCCATCATGTGTTCAATGATAGAAGTTATACATCTATATAATATACAAGTTATACATCTATATTATATTATTATATCATTATATTATATATCTATATTATATTATTGTATTATTATATTATTATATTATATCTATATTGTATTATCATATTATTATATTCACAAACACACCATCATGTGTGTTCAATGATAGAAGATATATATCTATATTATGTATAAGTTAGATATCTATATTATATATGTATATTATTATCATATACACAAACACACCATCATGTGTGTTCAATGATAGAAGATATACATCTATATTATATACAAGTTATATATCTATATTATAGTATTATATTATTATTATATTATATTATTATTATATACACAAACACACCATCATGTGTGTTCAATGATAGAAGATATATATCTATATTATATTATTGTATTATTATATGTATATTATATGTATATTATATTATATATCTATATTGTATAATATTATTATATTATTATTATTATATTATATTATATATCTATATTATATACAAGTTATATATCTATATTATAGTATTATATTATTATTATATTATATTATAATTATATACACAAACTAACCATCATGTGTGTTCAATGATAGAAGATATACTGTATATCTATATTATATATAAGTTATATATCTATATTACAGTATTATATTATATTATTATTATATACACAAACACACCATCATGCGTGTTCAATGATAGAAGATATACTGTATATCTATATTATATTATTATTATTATAGTATTATTATATTATTATTATATTATAATTATATTATAATTATATTATAATTATATTATCATTATATTATCATTATATTATCATCATATTTTTATTATATTATTATTATAATTATTATTATATTATTATTATACACACAAACACACCATCATGACGTGAGAAGAAAGTCCTGAACTGCTGCAACGTTGAACTCAAATAACCTCCTGGATTTCTCAGGAATTCCTGCTGCTGCGCTGCCATTGGTTGGTGACGGTGGTGTGTTGAAGGTTGGACCAATCAGAGGCTGCTCTTGCCCTGCCGGTCTACACCCGCCTGCCCCACCCCCTCCTCACAGAAGTCTGAGGTATGGAGTCATTCATGTTCCTGCCCAGTTATCAACGTCACATGACCTGATGAAGGAGCGAAGGAGTGAAGGAATGAATATGAAGGAGTGAAGGAGTGGATATGAAGGAGTGAAGATGAAGGAGTGAAGGAGTGAATATGAAGGAGTGAAGATGAAGGAGTGAAGATGAAGGAGTGAAGGAGTGAAGATGAAGGAGTGAAGATGAAGGAGTGAAGGAGTGAAGATGAAGGAGTGAAGATCAAGGAGTGAAGGAGTGAATATGAAGGAGTGAAGATGAAGGAGTGAAGGAGTGAAGATGAAGGAGTGAAGATGAGTCCTCCATGAACAACGTTCCAGGTCAAGAGTGATTGTTGAGATGTTAGTGTTCATGTGAACACCTTCAATGTGGTCACTTTCTGTGATAGACTAGTGTTCATGTGTTCACCTTCAATGTGGTCACTTTCTGTGATAGACTAGTGTTCATGTGTTCACCTTCAATGTGGTCACTTTCTGTGATAGACTAGTGTTCATGTGTTCATGTGTTCACCTTCAATGTGGTCACTTTCTGTGATAGACTAGTGTTCATGTGTTCATGTGTTCACCTTCAATGTGGTCACTTTCTGTGATAGACTAGTGTTCATGTGTTCATGTGTTCACCTTCAATGTGGTCACTTTCTGTGATAGACTGGTGTTCATGTGTTCATGTGTTCACCTTCAATGTGGTCACTTTCTGTGATAGACTAGTGTTCATGTGTTCACCTTCAATGTGGTCACTTCCTGTGATAGACTAGTGTTCATGTGTTCATGTGTTCACCTTCAATGTGGTCACTTTCTGTGATAGACTAGTGTTCATGTGTTCATGTGTTCACCTTCAATGTGGTCACTTTCTGTGATAGACTAGTGTTCATGTGTTCATGTGTTCACCTTCAATGTGGTCACTTTCTGTGATAGACTAGTGTTCATGTGTTCACCTTCAATGTGGTCACTTCCTGTGATAGACTAGTGTTCATGTGTTCATGTGTTCACCTTCAATGTGGTCACTTTCTGTGATAGACTAGTGTTCATGTGTTCATGTGAACACCTTCAATGTGGTCACTTTCTGTGATAGACTAGTGTTCATGTGTTCACCTTCAATGTGGTCACTTTCTGTGATAGACTAGTGTTCATGTGTTCATGTGTTCACCTTCAATGTGGTCACTTCCTGTGATAGACTAGTGTTCATGTGTTCATGTGTTCACCTTCAATGTGGTCACTTTCTGTGATAGACTAGTGTTCATGTGTTCATGTGAACACCTTCAATGTGGTCACTTCCTGTGATAGACTAGTGTTCATGTGTTCATGTGTTCACCTTCAATGTGGTCACTTTCTGTGATAGACTAGTGTTCATGTGTTCACCTTCAATGTGGTCACTTTCTGTGATAGACTAGTGTTCATGTGTTCATGTGAACACCTTCAATGTGGTCACTTTCTGTGATAGACTAGTGTTCATGTGTTCACCTTCAATGTGGTCACTTTCTGTGATAGACTAGTGTTCATGTGAACACCTTCAATGTGGTCACTTTCTGTGATAGACTAGTGTTCATGTGTTCACCTTCAATGTGGTCACTTTCTGTGATAGACTAGTGTTCATGTGTTCATGTGAACACCTTCAATGTGGTCACTTTCTGTGATAGACTAGTGTTCATGTGTTCACCTTCAATGTGGTCACTTTCTGTGATAGACTAGTGTTCATGTGTTCATGTGAACACCTTCAATGTGGTCACTTTCTGTGATAGACTAGTGTTCATGTGTTCATGTGTTCACCTTCAATGTGGTCACTTTCTGTGATAGACTAGTGTTCATGTGTTCACCTTCAATGTGGTCACTTTCTGTGATAGACTAGTGTTCATGTGTTCATGTGAACACCTTCAATGTGGTCACTTTCTGTGATAGACTAGTGTTCATGTGAACACCTTCAATGTGGTCACTTTCTGTGATAGACTAGTGTTCATGTGTTCATGTGTTCACCTTCAATGTGGTCACTTTCTGTGATAGACTAGTGTTCATGTGTTCATGTGTTCACCTTCAATGTGGTCACTTTCTGTGATAGACTAGTGTTCATGTGTTCATGTGTTCACCTTCAATGTGGTCACTTTCTGTGATAGACTAGTGTTCATGCGTTCATGTGTTCACCTTCAATGTGGTCACTTTCTGTGATAGACTAGTGTTCATGTGTTCACCTTCAATGTGGTCACTTTCTGTGATAGACTAGTGTTCATGTGTTCACCTTCAATGTGGTCACTTTCTGTGATAGACTAGTGTTCATGTGTTCATGTGTTCACCTTCAATGTGGTCACTTTCTGTGATAGACTAGTGTTCATGTGTTCATGTGTTCACCTTCAATGTGGTCACTTTCTGTGATAGACTAGTGTTCATGTGTTCACCTTCAATGTGGTCACTTTCTGTGATAGACTAGTGTTCATGTGTTCACCTTCAATGTGGTCACTTCCTGTGATAGACTAGTGTTCATGTGTTCATGTGTTCACCTGTCCTCTGAGCAGCAACACATATTCACTGTAACAGTTCAAAGGTCAGCTTCACTGCTTCACCTGCAGACGTGTCTCTTCTACGCAGCTATTAAAAGGTCAGAAGCTCAGAAACCTGATGACATTTCTACTCATGTTGGAAGAACTTCTATATATAAAGAACTTCTATGTATAAAGAACTTCTATATATAAAGAACTTCTACTGTATATATAAAGAACTTCTATGTATAAAGAACTTCTATACATAAAGAACTTCTACTGTATATATAAAGAACTTCTACTGTATATATAAAGAACTTCTATGTATAAAGAACTTCTATATATAAAGAACTTCTATGTATAAAGAACTTCTATATATAAAGAACTTCTACTGTATATATAAAGAACTTCTACTGTATATATAAAGAACTTCTATGTATAAAGAACTTCTATATATAAAGAACTTCTATGTATAAAGAACTTCTATATATAAAGAACTTCTATGTATAAAGAACTTCTATATATAAAGAACTTCTATATATATAAAGAACTTCTATATATAAAGAACTTCTATGTATAAAGAACTTCTATATATATAAAGAACTTCTATATAAAGCAGCTCCACTGAGAAGCTGGTGGTCTGTGGGGGAGGTAGAGGGTCTAGAGGGTCTAGAGGGTCTAGAGAAGAAGAACCTTCACAAGAAAATAAATGAATGTAAAGAAGCGAAGTGCGTGCGTGTGTGCGTGCGTGTGTGCGTGCGTGCGTGCGTGCGTGTGTGCGTGCGTGTGTGCGTGAGTGTGTGCGTGCGTGCGTGCGTGCGTGTGTGCGTGCGTGTGTGCGTGCGTGCGTGTGTGCGTGTGTGCGTGCGTGCGTGCGTGCGTGTGTGCGTGCGTGTGCGTCTCCTCCTGAACTCTCTACATCTTTGAAAGATATTTGAGATAGTTGGTGAAAACTCTTGTCATTAAGGGTTAGTAAGTATATAAGTAAGTGAGTTAATAATAGTTATTAGTGAAGATGTTTCTAGTCCAGACTCACGAAGAACTTTTAACAAAACAACAAGATCAACATAAGACGCTCAAACAAGAAGGTCAGGGTGAGGCGCACGAGTCTGACCCGAGGTCACCCAGAGACTCCACCCCTCGTGCTACACTAGACATCTGAGAGGGTCCAGGTGGACCTTCTCCAGACCTTCTCCAGACCTCCTGAGGCACCAGCAGAGATGGTTCAACACGAGAACACGTACCACGGCATCATGCGTCCAACACGGGTCCAGGGGCTCCGTGAGACCAGGAATCCCACGGTGGGGTCGGTGACGGCGTCCCAGGCTCGGCCCACGAACAGAATGATGGAGGCGTTGAAGGGATCCAACTGCCAAACAAGAACCAGGGTCAGCTCCAACAGAACCTTGGACCTCACAGCAGAATCAAAACACTCGACAGACGATGACACGGTTTTGAATTCAAGGTCAAACGATGAACCCGAACAATCACGTGATCCACGGCAACACAGAAGCATCACCTCCAGGATGGAAGGACCAGGTGAACATCACACACTCCTGGTCCATCATCCATCAACTGGGAGTAACTCGGTCTATGATTCAAACTCACTTGAGCAACGTCCAGGAGGAAGATCTGCAGGAAGAAGCCCAGAGCACATCCTGTCATCTGGTACGGAGCTCCACCCACAGCAAAGCAGACCTTCTGGTACCAGGTCAGCTTGGTCTTCACCTGAAGGTGCGACAGGAGTCGAAGACAAGTTGATCATTTATGACTCGTCTGTGGTTTAGAAACGATTACATTATTACTGGATAAAAACATATATTATTTCATCGAATCATCAAATATACACTTAGATGATTAGCTGCTCATTTAATTAAACATATTCCATAATGTCCAGAACATTCATGAGCGCAAAAGAAAATAAACTGTAACATGAAATTAACTTTTTGATCCCAAACACATTTACACTTGTTTGAGGGGGTTTAGCTTATGAAGAGTTTACTTTAGTTACTAGTTTAGTAGACTTTGGTGCTTCAGGAACCAGTTACTACTTGAATGTTCTGCAAATACGTTATATCTGGGGCCATATACGTTATATCTTGGACCATATACGTTATATCTGGAGCCATATACGTTATATCTTGGACCATATACGTTATATCTTGGACCATATACGTTATATCTGGAGCCATATACGTTATATCTTGGACCATATACGTTATATCTTGGACCATATACGTTATATCTGGAGCCATATACGTTATATCTTGGACCATATACGTTATATCTTGGACCATATACGTTATATCTGGAGCCATATACGTTATATCTCGGACCATATACGTTATATCTTGGACCATATACGTTATATCTGGAGCCATATACGTTATATCTTGGACCATATACGTTATATCTTGGACCATATACATTATATCTTGGACCATATACGTTATATCTGGAGCCATATACGTTATATCTTGGACCATATACGTTATATCTTGGACCATATATGTTATATCTTGGACCATATACGTTATATCTGGGGCCATATACGTTATATCTGGGGCCATATACGTTATATCTTGGACCATATACGTTATATCTCGGACCATATACACGTTATATCTCGGACCATACACGTTATATCTCGGACCATACACTTTATATCTCGGACCATATACGTTATATCTCGGACCATACACGTTATATCTCGGACCATACGCGTTATATCTCGGACCATACGCGTTATATCTCGGACCATATACGTTATATCTCGGACCATATACGTTATATCTCGGACCATACACGTTATATCTCGGACCATACACGTTATATCTCGGACCATACACGTTATATCTCGGACCATACACGTTATATCTCGGACCATACACGTTATATCTCGGACCATACACGTTATATATCGGACCATACACGTTATATCTGGGACCATACACGTTATATCTCGGAACATACACGTTATATCTCGGAACATACACGTTATATCTCGGAACATACACGTTATATCTCGGAACATACACGTTATATCTGGGACCATACACGTTATATCTGGGACCATACACGTTATATCTGGGACCATACACGTTATATCTGGGACCATACACGTTATATCTGGGACCATACACGTTATATCTCGGACCATACACGTTATATCTGGGACCATACACGTTATATCTCGGACCATACACGTTATATATCGGACCATACACGTTATATCTGGGACCATACACGTTATATCTCGGACCATACACGTTATATCTGGGACCATACACGTTATATCTGGGACCATACACGTTATATCTCGGACCATACACGTTATATATCGGACCATACACGTTATATCTGGGACCATACACGTTATATCTCGGAACATACACGTTATATCTCGGAACATACACGTTATATCTCGGAACATACACGTTATATCTGGGACCATACACGTTATATCTGGGACCATACACGTTATATCTGGGACCATACACGTTATATCTGGGACCATACACGTTATATCTGGGACCATACACGTTATATCTCGGACCATACACGTTATATCTGGGACCATACACGTTATATCTCGGACCATACACGTTATATATCGGACCATACACGTTATATCTGGGACCATACACGTTATATCTCGGACCATACACGTTATATCTGGGACCATACACGTTATATCTGGGACCATACACGTTATATCTCGGACCATACACGTTATATATCGGACCATACACGTTATATCTGGGACCATACACGTTATATCTCGGAACATACACGTTATATCTCGGAACATACACGTTATATCTCGGAACATACACGTTATATCTGGGACCATACACGTTATATCTCGGACCATATACGTTATATCTCGGAACATACACGTTATATCTCGGACCATGTATGTTATATCTCGGACCATACACGTTATATCTCGGACCATACACGTTATATCTCGGACCATACACGTTATATCTCGGACCATACACGTTATATCTCGGACCATACACGTTATATCTCGGACCATACACGTTATATCTCGGACCATACACGTTATATCTCGGACCATATACGTTATATCTCGGACCATGTATGTTATATCTCGGACCATATACGTTATATCTCGGACCATGTATGTTATATCTCGGACCATACACGTTATATCTCGGACCATGTATGTTATATCTCGGACCATATACGTTATATCTCGGACCATGTATGTTATATCTCGGACCATACACGTTATATCTCGGACCATACACGTTATATCTCGGACCATGTATGTTATATCTCGGACCATATACGTTATATCTCGGACCATACACGTTATATCTCGGACCATACACGTTATATCTCGGACCATACACGTTATATCTCGGACCATACACGTTATATCTCGGACCATACACGTTATATCTCGGACCATATACGTTATATCTCGGACCATATACGTTATATCTCGGACCATGTATGTTATATCTCGGACCATACACGTTATATCTCGGACCATACACGTTATATCTCGGACCATACACGTTATATCTCGGACCATACACGTTATATCTCGGACCATACACGTTATATCTCGGACCATGTATGTTATATCTCGGACCATATACGTTATATCTCGGACCATACACGTTATATCTCGGACCATACACGTTATATCTCGGACCATACACGTTATATCTCGGACCATACACGTTATATCTCGGACCATACACGTTATATCTCGGACCATATACGTTATATCTCGGAACATACACGTTATATCTCGGACCATGTATGTTATATCTCGGACCATACACGTTATATCTCGGACCATACACGTTATATCTCGGACCATACACGTTATATCTCGGACCATACACGTTATATCTCGGACCATACACGTTATATCTCGGACCATACACGTTATATCTCGGACCATACACGTTATATCTCGGACCATATACGTTATATCTCGGACCATGTATGTTATATCTCGGACCATATACGTTATATCTCGGACCATGTATGTTATATCTCGGACCATACACGTTATATCTCGGACCATGTATGTTATATCTCGGACCATATACGTTATATCTCGGACCATGTATGTTATATCTCGGACCATACACGTTATATCTCGGACCATGTATGTTATATCTCGGACCATATACGTTATATCTCGGACTACATACATTAAATCACAAGGTCATATACATTAAATCTCAGACTATGTACATTAAATCACGAGGTCATATACGTTAAATCACGAGGTCATATACGTTAAATCACGAGGTCATATACGTTAAATCACGAGGTCATATACGTTAAATCACGAGGTCATATACGTTAAATCACGAGGTCATATACGTTAAATCACGAGGTCATATACGTTAAATCACGAGGTCATATACGTTAAATCACTGGAACATTCTTGCAGACTCGTGACTGAACTCTTGGCACTAACTTGGCAGCGACTAAATAGCAACACATTCCTTCCACGACCACAGAAATACTCTCCACAGACCTGGAGTCAGTTCCTAAAGTTTAAATAGTCGTGTACGAGAGTAAATAAACATGTTTATCCAACGATACCTTCAATGACACAATATGTTGTTGAAGACTTAACTCGCCGTGTTACCAGAAATAAAATCATTCACTGGTTCAACGATGACCTTTGATGCAGGAATGAAGAGAATATTATTTATGTTTTACAATCACTTGATTCAGTGACAAACAATATATTTACATTTAACTTCCTATTGATGTTTACATGTCATTACATTAGTTTTACTTCAACTGTGAAGTATCTTGAGATAACGTTGTTAGGATAACACACTTGAATTACATTTCAACTTCTATTGATGTTTACATTGTGCGCTTGTGTTATCTTAGCACTATCAACACTCACACAGATGCGCACGCACACACACACACACACACACACTCACTCACACACACATATAAACTCACTCATACACACACATATAAACTCACTCATACACACACATATAAACTCACTCATACACACACACATATAAACTCACTCATACACACACATATAAACTCACTCATACACACACATATAAACTCACTCATACACACACACATATAAACTCACTCATACACACACATATAAACTCACTCATACACACACATATAAACTCACTCATACACACACACATATAAACTCACTCATACACACACATATAAACTCACTCATACACACACATATACACTCACTCATACACACACATATAAACTCACTCATACACACACATATAAACTCACTCACACACACATAAACTCACTCACACACACATAAACTCACTCATACACACACATATACACTCACTCATACACACACATATACACTCACTCATACACACACACATATAAACTCACTCACACACACATAAACTCACTCATACACACACATATAAACTCAGTCACACACACACACACACACACATATACACTCACACACACACATATACACACATATACACACACACACATACACTCACTCAAACAGGTGCACATATACACACACACACATATATACACACACATATAAACTCACTCATACACACACATATAAACTCACTCATACACACACATATAAACTCACTCATACACACACATATACACTCACTCATACACACACACATATAAACTCACTCATACACACACATATACACTCACTCATACACACACATATACACTCACTCATACACACACATATACACTCACTCATACACACACATATAAACTCACTCATACACACACATAAACTCACTCACACACACATAAACTCACTCATACACACACATAAACTCACTCATACACACACATATAAACTCACTCATACACACACATATAAACTCACTCATACACACACATATACACTCACTCATACACACACATATAAACCCACTCATACACACACATATAAACTCACTCATACACACACATATACACTCACTCATACACACACATATACACTCACTCATACACACACATATAAACTCACTCATACACACACATATACACACACATATAAACTCACTCATACACACACATATAAACTCACTCATACACACACATATACACTCACTCATACACACACATATAAACTCACTCATACACACACATATACACTCACTCATACACACACATATACACTCACTCATACACACACATATAAACTCACTCATACACACACACATATAAACTCACTCACACACACATAAACTCACTCATACACACACATATACACTCACTCATACACACACATATACACTCACTCATACACACACATATACACTCACTCATACACACACATATACACTCACTCATACACACATATAAACTCACTCATACACACACATATAAACTCACTCATACACACACACATATAAACTCACTCACACACACATAAACTCACTCATACACACACATATACACTCACTCATACACACACATATACACTCACTCATACACACACACATATAAACTCACTCATACACACACATATAAACTCAGTCACACACACACACACGCACACATATACACTCACACACACACATATACACACACACACATACACTCACTCAAACAGGTGCACATATACACACACACACATATATACACACACATATAAACTCACTCATACACACACATATAAACTCACTCATATACACTCACTCATACACACACATATACACTCACTCATACACACACATATACACTCACTCATACACACACATATACACTCACTCATACACACACATATAAACTCACTCATACACACACATATAAACTCACTCACACACACATAAACTCACTCATACACACACATAAACTCACTCATACACACACATATACACTCACTCATACACACACATATACACTCACTCATACACACACACATATAAACTCACTCACACACACATATAAACTCACTCATACACACACATATAAACTCAGTCACACACACACACACGCACACATATACACTCACACTCACACACACACATATACACACATATACACACACACATACACACATACACTCACTCAAACAGGTGCACACACACACACACACACACACACATATACACACACAAACAAGAACTCACCCTAACGCCCATTAACGCACGCATTCACACACTAGCGCACGCACGCGGGGACACGTCACGTCAGAGGGTGTGTGTCTCTGACACATCGACACGGTATGAAAAACTAAATCGCGACAAATGCATTAAAACATCTTTGTTAAACTTAAACTTGAACTGAAGGAAGTCATTTTGTTTGAGATTCAGAGTAAAAGACGTTATTTAGGTTTTATGTTTGCAGAGTAAAGAAGATTCATTCATTCACACGAGATTCATTCATTCACGAGCTTCTCAAACAGAATCTTACCGTCTTCGTCTGGACCTCGGAACCATTGTCTGGTTTATTCAACAAACTGATGTTGGAATATTGTTCCGAACCTTCGCCTTTAGCCATGTTAGCTTAGCTTCCCGTGACGTCAGGAGCGATAACCTGCTAATATCTGCTAATATCTGCTAATATCTACTAATATCTACTAATATCTACTATCTTTGGCTAGAAACGCAGAGCAAACACTGCTCGTGTCTCTTCACTGGTCGGTTGTAAAAAAGCTTCTCCGCCCATTTTTATGCTTCGACATGTTTAAACTTTCCACGTCACACCGGCTGACTCACTACGTCAGCGCTCTGGCCACGCCCCCTTCCAGTCCAGACTAATCGATTTGAACTTTTGAAGATTTTCTCTTGATCGAAATCTTTCATCAGTTTGAACGAGATTGAAGCGAAACAAACAATACTGTGTTCTTGACAAGAACGTGTTTGAAATAACTTTGATTATCATCTTAAATTAATATAATAATTATATATTTATAGAGTTGATTCCTCAGAATACAAAAGTTCAGTGAAGTACAGAGTATTCTATAAACATAAATACAAATAAACAAACGTCAAAATAACATAAATAATTAAAAATAAGTAAGTAAGTCATTTTTATTTGTATAGAGCTTTTCCAGACCAGGGTCACAAAGAACTTAAACAATCAAAACAATATTCAATAAAGTATATATTTTAAAGATCAAGATAAAACTGATAACACAACAGGAGTTCCAGAAAATCAAAGAAAAGCCTGAAAAAATAAAAACGTCTTAAGATGTTTCTTGAAGGAGTCAGTAGATCATCAAACACAGATGTTTCTTGAAGGAGTCAGTAGATCATCAAACACAGATGTTTCTTGAAGGAGTCAGTAGATCATCAAACACAGATGTTTCTTGAAGGAGTCAGTAGATCATCAAACACACATGTTTCTTGAAGGAGTCAGTAGATCATCAAACACAGATGTTTCTTGAAGGAGTCAGTAGATCATCAAACACAGATGTTTCTTGAAGGAGTCAGTAGATCATCAAACACAGATGTTTCTAGAAGGAGTCAGTAGATCATCAAACACAGATGTTTCTTGAAGGAGTCAGTAGATCATCAAACACAGATGTTTCTTAAAGGAGTCAGTAGATCATCAAACACAGATGTTTCTTGAAGGAGTCAGTAGATCATCAAACACAGATGTTTCTTGAAGGAGTCAGTAGATCATCAAACACAGATGTTTCTTGAAGGAGTCAGTAGATCATCAAACACAGATGTTTCTTGAAGGAGTCAGTAGATCATCAAACACAGATGTTTCTTGAAGGAGTCAGTAGATCATCAAACACAGATGTTTCTTGAAGGAGTCAGTAGATCATCAAACACAGATGTTTCTTGAAGGAGTCAGTAGATCATCAAACACAGATGTTTCTTGAAGGAGTCAGTAGATCATCAAACACAGATGTTTCTTAAAGGAGTCAGTAGATCATCAAACACAGATGTTTCTTGAAGGAGTCAGTAGATCATAAAACACAGATGTTTCTTGAAGGAGTCAGTAGATCATCAAACACAGATGTTTCTTGAAGGAGTCAGTAGATCATCAAACACAGATGTTTCTTGAAGGAGTCAGTAGATCATCAAACACAGATGTTCTTGAAGGAGTCAGTAGATCATCAAACACAGATGTTTCTTGAAGGAGTCAGTAGATCATCAAACACAGATGTTTCTTGAAGGAGTCAGTAGATCATCAAAAACAGATGTTCTTGAAGGAGTCAGTAGATCATCAAACACAGATGTTTCTTGAAGGAGTCAGTAGATCATCAAACACAGATGTTTCTTGAAGGAGTCAGTAGATCATCAAACACAGATGTTTCTTGAAGGAGTCAGTAGATCATCAAACACAGATGTTTCTAGAAGGAGTCAGTAGATCATCAAACACAGATGTTTCTTAAAGGAGTCAGTAGATCATCAAACACAGATGTTTCTTGAAGGAGTCAGTAGATCATCAAACACAGATGTTTCTTAAAGGAGTCAGTAGATCATCAAACACAGATGTTTCTTGAAGGAGTCAGTAGATCATCAAACACAGATGTTTCTTGAAGGAGTCAGTAGATCATCAAACACAGATGTTTCTTGAAGGAGTCAGTAGATCATCAAACACAGATGTTTCTTGAAGGAGTCAGTAGATCATCAAACACAGATGTTTCTTGAAGGAGTCAGTAGATCATCAAACACAGATGTTTCTTGAAGGAGTCAGTAGATCATCAAACTCAGATGTTTCTTGAAGGAGTCAGTAGATCATCAAACACAGATGTTTCTAGAAGGAGTCAGTAGATCATCAAACACAGATGTTTCTTAAAGGAGTCAGTAGATCATCAAACACAGAGATGGTTCCAAAGCTTAGGAGCAACAGTCTGGAAGGATTTCTCTCCTCTGGTCCTGAAGTTCAGGAACCATCAGTAGATTCTGATCCACAGACCTCAGAGCCCGAGCTGGGGTGTAAGTCTGGATCAGATCATGAAGGTCTGACCATGAATAGATCTGAAAGTTAGAACCAGAATTTTAAAATGATCCTGAAAGAAACTAGTGAAGAGTTTGAAGGAGAAATGTGAGTTCTTCTACTAGAGTGGCTCAGAGTTCTGAATCAACTGCAGGCGAAACATCAGGAAATCTCTGAATGATTTTACCGAGGGGAATCAAGTACAGCAAAAACAATAAAGGACCCAGAACAGAACCTTGAGGGACTCCACACAACAGATCTGCCGATTCAGACCTCATTTGATTGACAGATGCACTAAAACTGCGCCCAGAAAGGTATGATGATCCATGATTGTAACACAGACCCAGACAGTCTTCATCCCTCAGTCTACTTAGCAGGATCTGGTTCAACTGTGTCAAAGGCTGACGACAGATCCAAGAGAACCAGAACAGTGAATGGACCCGAGTCAGCCGACATCATGATGTCACTGGACACTTTCAATAAAGCTGTCTCCGTAGATGTTTCTTGAAGCCAGACTGAAACTTCTCATGGATGTCGCTCTGATCCAGGAACAAAGACAGCTGCTCAGACACCACCTTCTCCAACATCTTGGACAAGAAAGGGAGCTTAGAAATAGGCCTGAAATTACTGAGGTCAGTTGGGTCTAAGCCTGGTTTTTTGAGCAGAGGCTCCACAATGGTTTAAATGCATTAAAAACCCCTGTGGAAAGGGAGAGGTTCACCATATTGGTAACTCAGGGGCCAATTACATCAAATACTTTGATAAAAAGCCTACAAGGAAGGACGTCATCTGAGCAAGAGGAGGGTTTTATCTTGTTCACTAGTGCTGAAATATCACCCAAAGATACAGCAGTGAAGGAGGACCAAGAGGAGGAGAGGGGCTCAGAGACAGTAGGGGTTTCAAACAAAGGGGGAGAGATTTTCTCTTTGATCAATTTAATTTTGTCAGTAAAAATCTCAACAATCATTGCTGTCAGCTTCACAGAAGACAGGCGTGATTTGAGGAGCAGGAGACACGAGAGAATTAATCGTGTCAAACAAAACTTTGGGGTTTTTCTTATTTGCTGCTACCAGTTTTCTGATGTAATCAGATCTAGCAGTTTCTACCATCTCATTGTAAGAAGTCATCAGATCCCTGAGGTGAAGTCTATGCACCTCAAGTTTAGTAGACTTCCAGAGACGCTCAGTCTTTCGACAAAGTCTCTTCAGACTCAGGAGATCTTCATTTGTCCAAGGGCACCGTTTTTTCTGAACTTTCAAGTTCAACAGGTTTGATCCAGTATTTCAACACAAATATAATAACATAAACATGAAATAAACATCATCATCATCATCATCATCATCATCATCATCATCTTCATCATCATCATCATCATCATCATCATCATCATCATCATCTTCATCATCTTCATCATCATCTTCATCTTCATCTTCATCTTCATCTTCATCATCATCTTCATCTTCATCTTCATCATCATCTTCATCTTCATCTTCATCTTCATCTTCATCTTCATCATCATCTTCATCTTCATCATCATCTTCATCTTCATCTTCATCATCATCTTCATCTTCATCTTCATCATCATCATCTTCATCTTCATCTTCATCATCATCTTCATCTTCATCATCATCTTCATCTTCATCTTCATCTTCATCTTCATCTTCATCTTCATCTTCATCTTCATCATCATCTTCATCTTCATCTTCATCTTCATCTTCATCATCATCTTCATCTTCATCAACATCTTCATCATCTTCATCTTCATCTTCATCTTCACCTTTCTAAGTTAAGTTAAAAATAGAAAATAGAAAATAGAAAAGCTTTATTCATCCAGAGGGAAACACACTTTCACAACAGCGCAGATTAAAAAATAAAGTGCAAGGAAAAAGAAATAATAAAAGAGATAATACAAAATAAAATAAAAACGATCTTAAGAATATACAATTATTTACAAAAATTAGAAATTTAACACTATTAACAAAATAAAATAGAATAAAATAAAATAAAATAGAAATAAAAACGGGAAAAAATAAAAATAAAAAGCACACGAGAAGAAAAACACACTACGGATTAGCATCAGGATATTTAAAGTAGAGAGTTAAATATCCTGACACCAGTTGGGATGAAGGACCTTCTATAACGCTCCGTCCTACACTGGGGGGCCTGAGCCACTGAAGGAGCTGCTCCTCCACGGTCAGGTGCAGTGGGTGAAGGGCGTTGTCCCTGATGGAGGATAGTCTGGAGAGTGTCCTCCTCTCTCCCACCTCCTCCACCGAGTCCAGCGAGCGGCCCAGGACAGAGCCGGCCCTCGTGACCAGCCTGTTGAGTCTCTTCCTGTCCCGGTCCGTGCTGCCTGCTCCCCAGCAGACCACAGCGTAGTGGATAGCAGAGGCTACCACAGAGTCATAAAAGGTCCTTAAAAGTGGTCTGCACACTCCGAAGGACCTCAGTCTCCCCAGGAGGTGGAGGCGACTTCGGCCCTTCTTGTACACGGCGTTGATGTGTGTGGACCAGTTCAGTTTATTGTTGAGGTGAACACCCAGGTATTTGAAGCTGTCCACCAGCTCAATGTCCGAGCCCTGGATGCTCACCGGTTGATGTGGTGGGGACTTTTTCCTGAAGTCAATCACCATCTCCCTTGTCTTACCGGTGTTTAAGCAAAGGTAGTTGCTCTCACACCAGTCAACAAAGTCCTTGATGACTGACCTGTACTCCAGCTCGCCCCCCCCAGACACGCAGCCCACAATGGCCGAGTCGTCAGAAAACTTCTGGAGGTGACAGCTGCTGGAGTCATAGGTAAAGTCCGCCGTGTAGAGGGAAAAAAGGAAAGGTGACAGCACTGTCCCTTGAGGCACCCCGGTGCTGCAGATGGTCACCTCAGACCTGCAGTCCTGCAGCCTCACATACTGCGGCCTGTTGATGAGGTAGTCAATAATAGGTAATGAGGTAATCTTTAACAATTTCATGATTCATGAACACATGAATGAATAACTTTATGATTCATGAACACATGAATGAATAACTTTATGATTCATGAACACATGAATGAATAACTTTATGATTCATGAACACATGAATGAATACCTTTATGATTCATGAACACATGAATGAATAACTTTATGATTCATGAACACATGAATGAATAACTTTATGAATAATCAAAACACATGAATGAATAACTTTATGATTCATGAACACATGAAATAATAACGTTATGATTCATGAACACATGAATAAATAACTTTATGATTCATGAACACATGAATGAATAACGTTATGATTCATGAACACATGAATGAATAACATTATTATTCATGAACACATGAATTAATAACGTTATGATTCATGAACACATGAATTAATAACGTTATGATTCATGAACACATGAATGAATAACTTTATGATTCATGAACACATGAATTAATAACGTTATGATTCATGAACACATGAATTAATAACGTTATGATTCATGAACACATGAATGAATAACACACATGAATTAATAACGTTATGATTCATGAACACATGAATGAATAACTTTATGATTCATGAAGACATGAATTAATAACGTTATGATTCATGAACACATGAATGAATAACTTTATGATTCATGAACACATGAATAACATGCAGTTTGCCTACCAGCCATTGCCAGTTGGTGTGGAAGATCCTTCACCTCCTGCATCTACTCCCACTTGGATAAAGGAAGGTTCAGTGAGGATCCTGTTCCTGGACTTTTCTAGAGCCTTCAACACTATCCAACCCACTCTGCTGCAGGACAAACTGACACAGATGCATGTGGACCCTGGTCTGGTCTCCTGGATTACGGATTATTTTACTGATCGACCACAATATGTCAGGCTGAAGGACATCACGTCTGACACTGTGGTGTGCAGTACAGGAGCACCTCAGGGGACAGTACTGGCCCCTCTCCTCTTCACCATCTACACTTCAGACTTCTGCTACAACTCAGAGCTGAGTCTCGTCCAGAAGTTGCTGACGACACTGATATTGTTGGATGAATCATTGTCGGATGAATCATTGTTGGATGAATCATTGTTGGATGAATCATTGTTGGATGAATCATTGTTGGATGCATCATTGTTGGATGAATCATTGTTGGATGAATCATTGTTGGATGAATCATTGTTGGATGCATCATTGTTGGATGAATCATTGTTGGATGAATCATTGTCGGATGAATCATTGTTGGATGCATCATTGTAGGAGGAATCATTGTCGGATGAATCATTGTTGGATGAATCATTGTTGGATGAATCATTGTCGGATTAATCATTGTCGGATTAATCATTGTTGGATGAATTATTGTTGGATGAATCATTGTCGGATGAATCATTGTTGGGTGAATCATTGTTGGATGAATCATTGTTGGATGCATCATTGTTGGATGAATCATTGTTGGATGAATCATTGTCGGATGAATCATTGTTGGATTCATCATTGTAGGAGGAATCATTGTCGGATGAATCATTGTTGGATGAATCATTGTTGGATGAATCATTGTCGGATTAATCATTGTTGGATGAATCATCGTTGGATGAATCATTGTTGGATGCATCATTGTAGGATGAATCATTGTTGGATGAATCATTGTTGGATGAATCATTGTTGGATGCGTCATTGTAGGATGCATCATTGTAGGATGAATCATTGTAGGATGAATCATTGTTGGATGAATCATTGTTGGATGAATCATTGTTGGATGCATCATTGTTGGATGAATCATTGTTGGATGAATCATTGTTGGATGAATCATCGTTGGATGAATCATTGTTGGATGCATCATTGTAGGATGAATCATTGTTGGATGAATCATTGTTGGATGCATCATTGTAGGATGCATCATTGTAGGATGAATCATTGTAGGATGAATCATTGTTGGATGAATCATTGTTGGATGCATCATTGTAGGATGCATCATTGTAGGATGAATCATTGTAGGATGAATCATTGTTGGATGAATCATTGTTGGATGAATCATTGTTGGATGCATCATTGTAGGAGGAATCATTGTCGGATGAATCATTGTTGGATGAATCATTGTTGGATGAATCATTGTTGGATGAATCATTGTTGGATTAATCATTGTTGGATGAATCATTGTTGGATGAATCATTGTCGGATGAATCATTGTCGGATTAATCATTGTTGGATGAATCATTGTCGGATGAATCATTGTTGGATGAATCATTGTTGGATGAATCATTGTTGGATGAATCATTGTTGGATGCATCATTGTAGGATGCATCATTGTAGGATGAATCATTGTTGGATGAATCATTGTTGGATGCATCATTGTTGGATGAATCATTGTAGGATGCATCATTGTAGGATGAATCATTGTAGGATGAATCATTGTCGGATGAATCATTGTTGGATGAATCATTGTTGGATGAATCATTGTTGGATGAATCATTGTTGGATGCATCATTGTAGGATGCATCATTGTAGGATGAATCATTGTTGGATGAATCATTGTTGGATGCATCATTGTTGGATGAATCATTGTAGGATGCATCATTGTAGGATGAATCATTGTAGGATGAATCATTGTTGGATGAATCATTGTTGGATGAATCATTGTCGGATGAATCATTGTTGGATGAATCATTGTAGGATGAATCATTGTTGGATGAATCATTGTTGGATGAATCATTGTTGGATGCATCATTGTAGGATGCATCATTGTAGGATGAATCATTGTTGGATGAATCATTGTTGGATGAATCATTGTCGGATGAATCATTGTTGGATGCATCATTGTAGGAGGAATCATTGTCGGATGAATCATTGTTGGATGAATCATTGTTGGATGAATCATTGTTGGATGAATCATTGTTGGATTAATCATTGTTGGATGCATCATTGTTGGATGAATCATTGTAGGATGCATCATTGTAGGATGAATCATTGTAGGATGAATCATTGTCGGATGAATCATTGTTGGATGAATCATTGTTGGATGAATCATTGTTGGATGAATCATTGTTGGATGCATCATTGTAGGAGGAATCATTGTCGGATGAATCATTGTTGGATGAATCATTGTTGGATGAATCATTGTTGGATGAATCATTGTTGGATTAATCATTGTTGGATGCATCATTGTTGGATGAATCATTGTAGGATGCATCATTGTAGGATGAATCATTGTAGGATGAATCATTGTCGGATGAATCATTGTTGGATGAATCATTGTTGGATGAATCATTGTCGGATGAATCATTGTTGGATGAATCATTGTTGGATGAATCATTGTTGGATGAATCATTGTTGGATGAATCATTGTTGGATGCATCATTGTTGGATGAATCATTGTAGGATGCATCATTGTAGGATGAATCATTGTAGGATGAATCATTGTCGGATGAATCATTGTTGGATGAATCATTGTCGGATGAATCATTGTTGGATGAATCATTGTTGGATGAATCATTGTTGGATGAATCATTGTTGGATGAATCATTGTTGGATGAATCATTGTTGGATGAATCATTGTCGGATGCATCATTGTAGGATGAATCATTGTAGGATGAATCATTGTTGGATGAATCATTGTTGGATGCATCATTGTTGGATGAATCATTGTAGGATGCATCATTGTAGGATGAATCATTGTAGGATGAATCATTGTTGGATGAATCATTGTTGGATGAATCATTGTCGGATGAATCATTGTTGGATGAATCATTGTAGGATGAATCATTGTTGGATGAATCATTGTTGGATGAATCATTGTAGGATGA
>NC_141820.1:50000-87500 GCF_982586985.1 Callionymus lyra | reverse complement strand
TAATCATGTGATGTATTTAATCATGTGTTGTATTTAATCATGTGACGTATTTAATCATGCGACGTATTTAATCATGCGACGTATTTAATCATGTGACGTATGTGATGTATTTAATCATGTGTTGTATTTAATCATGTGATGTATTTAATCATGTGACGTATTTAATCATGTGATGTATTTAATCATGTGACGTATTTAATCATGTGACGTATTTAATCATGTGTTGTATTTAATCATGTGATGTATTTAATCATGTGTTGTATTTAATCATGTGATGTATTTAATCATGTGTTGTATTTAATCATGTGACGTATTTAATCATGCGACGTATTTAATCATGTGACGTATGTGATGTATTTAATCATGTGTTGTATTTAATCATGTGATGTATTTAATCATGTGACGTATTTAATCATGTGATGTATTTAATCATGTGACGTATTTAATAATGTGACATATTTAATCATGTGACGTATTTAATCATGTGATGTATTTAATCATGTGATGTATTTAATCATGTGATATATCATATGTTGTGAATCATGCATAATAAAGCATGATGACTGTCCTTGAGTTATTAAGAATCCCTTATTAGTCCCGCGAGGGGAAATTCAACCATTCACACATACTGATGGGAGTAGGCTGTAGGCTGCACACCTGCACACCTGCACACCTGCACACCTGCACACCTGCACACTTGCGCCAAGTTCACCATCAGGAGCAATCAGGGTGAAGTGTCTTCAGGGACACAACGACACAAGCTTGTCTGGAGCTGGGATTGAACCTGCAACCTTTTGGACTGCAGGCAACCACTCTAGCATCTGAGCTATGTCGCCCCTATTAATAAACACAACACATGTATTTCGTGAAGATCATTATTTTCACAATCCATGAGATAAAAAAAACAAAACACATTCAATTAATCACTTTTTTTTTAAATTTCTTTTGTCAATTTTCTGATTTCGTCTGCTCTGACGTCACGTCCTGGTTTTACGTCTGGCTCCTGCGCATGCGCTGGGATCGCTCAGCAATGGCGGCGGCCAGAAGTGTTTTGAAGATGGTTCCGTCCATCGTCGTCATCCTCGGAGCGACCGGAACCGGCAAATCCAAACTAGCGATCGAACTCTGTCGACGCCTGGAAGGAGAAATAATCAGCGCGGATTCCATGCAGGTGACGACACAGGAAGTAGCTTTAGCATGTTAGCATTAGCATGTTAGCATTCCTGCTGTTGTTATTCCAACTTTATTGACCTACATATAACTAGTGATGGCGAGATGAAGCCTCATGAAGCACTGAAGCCTCGTGAAGCACTGAAGCCTCATGAAGACCTGAAGCCTCATGAAGACCTGAAGCCTCGCAGCAGAGAAGTTCATCTTTGGAGCCTCGTGAGGCTTCATTTGCACGACCACGCCATCATGTGGACGATTGGGAGCATTGCATATTTTCCGGCCCTGCTGCTGAGGACCAGGAGTCGCGTCAGCCTCGATGTATTCCCAGCAGAACCAGGTTCCCTGATGGTTATTGGTTCTGCTGGATTACTCGCCGCTCCTGAAGTTGTGTGGCTTTCTTTGATGCTTGAATTATTAGCTCCAGATCGTGTTGGTCATTTTTTGACGGTGTGGAACTGGAGACAGAAACACTTGAGTGTCATCAGCGGTGAAGGTTTAAAGTTCCTTCTGAGTGAGGATCGATCGACACCTACAACTCTCACCGGCATCTTTGTCACTAGATGGCGCTAAACTGAAGCTGCGTCACTGAAAACGCTGTAATCGTCTTGAGAAAACACTCATTTAACCACAAAACAACACAATAACACAATGAAACACAAAAAAGTAGAAGAAGCTGTCGAGTGTTTGAACCACTTGTTCCACTTCTACCTTCATGTGTTGTTTATAAGATGAAAACAATGTTTTTCTTTCACTGCTGGGTTTTCTTTTGAACTGAATAGTGTTTTTAACTCTAATGCGTAAAAATGAATATAGATGATAATAATCGTCATTATTATTTCATACAAACGAACCGTATTTGTCATAAGAACAGAACCATGAGTATAAAGGTCATCTTGTGTCCTCAGGTGTATCAGGGTCTGGACATCATCACCAACAAGGTCACGGCGGAGGAGAGCGCTCGCTGCAGGCATCACATGATCAGCTGCGTGGACCCTCTGGTGTGCGACTACACCGTGGTGGACTTCCAGAAGAACGCTCTGTCTTTAGTATCCACCATAGTTTTGATGATGGTCTTCATCAGGAGTCATTTCTTAACGTGATCAAACATTGAGGATCTGCACAGAAGAAAGAAGCTTCCCATCATCGTCGGTGGAACCAACTATTACATCGAGTCTCTGCTGTGGAAGGTCCTTCTGGGTCATCAGGGTCATCAGGTCCGTGAGTCCGAGTCAAGAGGATTTAAAGTATTTTTTCACTCAATAATTCAATAACTTCTATATTTTAAGGCTGAATTTCTTTATTTAAACCTTGTGTCTGGGTCAAAGGTCAACGACCTCCCTGGCTTCCTTTAGTACATATGCAGTGGTGGAGGTCGTTGACCTTTGACCCAGAGACGACAAGTTTTAATGATGAAATGAAATAATTCTATATTGAAAGAATATATTCTGTGTATAGTTTCATCCATAAAATCAAATCACAGTCAAAGAATATGTTGCCATAGTAACCAGGGCTTCTGTGTTCAGAGTGGCTCAGAGAAGTGCATGCTGGGAGGAAAAAGTGCCCAAAAGCGTAAACTGGAGCTTCAACAGCTGGATGGTGTGGATCTTCACAAACGACTGATGCTGGTCGACCCGAAGATGGCGTCGATGCTGCACCCCAATGACCGACGCAAACTCTCCAGGTAATGATCTGAGATCAGTGTTGATGTCTATGAGGTCAGAGGGTCACGGTCGATCTGAGATCAGTGTTGATGTCTATGAGGTCAGAGGGTCACGGTCGATCTGATATCAGTGTTGATGTCTATGAGGTCAGAAGGTCATGGTTGATCTGAGATCAGTGTTCATCTATGAGGTCAGAAGGTCACGGTTGATCTGAGATCAGTGTTGATGTCTATGAGGTCAGAAGGTCATGGTTGATCTGAGATCAGTGTTGATGTCTATGAGGTCAGAAGGTCACGGTTGATCCAAGATCAGTGTTGATGTCTATGAGGTCAGAAGGTCATGGTTGATCTGAGATCAGTGTTGATGTCTATGAGGTCAGAAGGTCACGGTTGATCCAAGATCAGTGTTGATGTCTATGAGGTCAGAAGGTCATGGTTGATCCGAGATCAGTGTTGATGTCTATGAGGTCAGAAGGTCACGGTTGATCCGAGATCAGTGTTGATGTCTATGAGGTCAGAAGGTCATGGTTGATCCGAGATCAGTGTTGATGTCTATGAGGTCAGAAGGTCATGGTTGATCCGAGATCAGTGTTGATGTCTATGAGGTCAGAAGGTCATGGTTGATCTGAGATCAGTGTTGATGTCTATGAGGTCAGAAGGTCACGGTTGATCCAAGATCAGTGTTGATGTCTATGAGGTCAGAAGGTCATGGTTGATCTGAGATCAGTGTTGATGTCTATGAGGTCAGAAGGTCACGGTTGATCCAAGATCAGTGTTGATGTCTATGAGGTCAGAAGGTCATGGTTGATCCGAGATCAGTGTTGATGTCTATGAGGTCAGAAGGTCACGGTTGATCCGAGATCAGTGTTGATGTCTATGAGGTCAGAAGGTCATGGTTGATCCGAGATCAGTGTTGATGTCTATGAGGTCAGAAGGTCATGGTTGATCCGAGATCAGTGTTGATGTCTATGAGGTCAGAAGGTCATGGTTGATCTGAGATCAGTGTTGATGTCTATGAGGTCAGAAGGTCATGGTTGATCTGAGATAGTCAATAGAGTCACACATCACAACAACAGACACACACTGATGGTTCTTAACTGTCAGGTGTGATGACAACTCTTCGCTTCACAGGAGTCTGCAGGTCTTCATGGAGACAGGACTTCCTCACAGTCACTGGCTGGAGCAGCAGCAGCAGCAGGACGGAGGGGCCGAGCTGGGAGGTCCTCTGAGGTTCCCAGACTCTTGTGTCCTGTGGCTTCACGCGGACATGCAGGGTACAGTCCTTCAGGACCTTCAGGACCATCATGAATGTTCTCACTGATGATGCAACAACTCACTCGCAGCTCTGGACGTGAGACTCGACTTCCGAGTTGAAGAGATGTTGTCGGCTGGTCTGATAGAAGAACTCCAAAACTTTCATGCTCGATTCAACCGACAGAAGGTCCAGGACGACAGGTAGACCTGCTGCTTGATCCTTGAGAACATACGCCTCCATGTTTGGAGTCTCTTGGTGGATGTTGTGCACATGTTGCGTGATCTTCTGACTCTGGATGTTTGATTCCTCTGGTCTCAGTCAGGACTATCAGCACGGCATCTTCCAGTCCATCGGCTTCAAGGAGTTCCATGAGTACCTGAGAGCACCTGAGAGCAGCAGCCAGCAGGAGAGAGAGGAGCTCAGAGAGAGAGGTCTGGTCTGAACACATCCTCCAAGAGTGGAAGCTCTAGGGACCTCTAGATGTTTCTCTGTGTAGGTGTAGAAGCTCTGAAGGACCTCTAGATGTTTCTCTGTAGGTGTAGAAGCTCTGAAGGACCTCTACATGTTTCTCTGTAGGTGTAGAAGCTCTGAAGGACCTCTAGATGTTTGTCTTTGTAGGTGTAGAAGCTCTGAAGGACCTCTAGATGTTTCTCTTTGTAGGTGTAGAAGCTCTGAAGGACCTCTAGATGTTTCTCTTTGTAGGTGTAGAAGCTCTGAAGGACCTCTAGATGTTTGTCTTTGTAGGTGTAGAAGCTCTGAAGGACCTCTAGATGTTTGTCTTTGTAGGTGTAGAAGCTCTGAAGGACCTCTAGATGTTTGTCTTTGTAGGTGTAGAAGCTCTGAAGGACCTCCACATGTTTCTCTGTAGGTGTAGAAGCTCTGAAGGACCTCAAGATGTTTCTCTTTGTAGGTGTAGAAGCTCTGAAGGACCTCTAGATGTTTCTCTTTGAAGGTGTAGAAGCTCTGAAGGACCTCTAGATGTTTCTCTTTGTAGGTGTAGAAGCTCTGAAGGACCTCTAGATGTTTTTCTTTGTAGGTGTAGAAGCTCTGAAGGACCTCTAGATGTTTGTCTTTGTAGGTGTAGAAACTCTGAAGGACCTCCACATGTTTCTATGTAGGTGTAGAAGCTCTGAAGGACCTCAAGATGTTTCTCTTTGTAGGTGTAGAAGCTCTGAAGGACCTCTAGATGTTTCTCTTTGAAGGTGTAGAAGCTCTGAAGGACCTCTAGATGTTTCTCTTTGTAGGTGTAGAAGCTCTGAAGGACCTCTAGATGTTTCTCTGTAGGTGTAGAAGCTCTGAAGGACCTCTAGATGTTTCTCTTTGTAGGTGTAGAAGCTCTGAAGGACCTCTAGATGTTTCTCTGTAGGTGTAGAAGCTCTGAAGGACCTCTAGATGTTTGTCTTTGTAGGTGTAGAAGCTCTGAAGGACCTCTAGATGTTTGTCTTTGTAGGTGTAGAAGCTCTGAAGGACCTCTAGATGTTTGTCTTTGTAGGTGTAGAAGCTCTGAAGGACCTCTAGATGTTTGTCTTTGTAGGTGTAGAAGCTTTGAAGGACCTCTAGATGTTTCTCTTTGTAGGTGTAGAAGCTCTGAAGGACCTCTAGATGTTTCTCTTTGTAGGTGTAGATGCTCTGAAGGACCTCTAGATGTATCTCTTTGTAGGTGTAGAAGCTCTGAAGGACCTCTAGATGTTTCTCTTTGTAGGTGTAGATGCTCTGAAGGACCTCTAGATGTTTCTCTTTGTAGGTGTAGAAGCTCTGAAGGACCTCTAGATGTTTCTCTTTGTAGGTGTAGAAGCTCTGAAGGACCTCTAGATGTTTCTCTTTGTAGGTGTAGATGCTCTGAAGGACCTCTAGATGTATCTCTTTGTAGGTGTAGAAGCTCTGAAGGACCTCTAGATGTTTCTCTTTGTAGGTGTAGATGCTCTGAAGGACCTCTAGATGTTTCTCTTTGTAGGTGTAGAAGCTCTGAAGGACCTCTAGATGTTTCTCTTTGTAGGTGTAGAAGCTCTGAAAGTCGCCACCAGGCGCTACGCACGCAAACAGAACACTTGGGTCAGGAACCGTTTTCTAAAAAGTAAGTTCTTGACGGATCATCTTGGACTGACTCAGTGTGAGACACAAGTAGGTGTTTACTACTGTGTGTGTGTGTGTGTGTGTGTGTGTGTGTGTGTGTGTGTGTGTGTGTGTGTGTGTGTGTGTGTGTGTGTGTGTGTGTGTGTGTGTGTGTGTGTGTGTGTGTGTGTGTGTGTGTGTGTGTGTGTGTGTGTGTGTGTGTGTGTGTGTGTGTGTGTGTGTGTGTCAGGAGACAACGCTCCACCCGTCTACGGCCTGGACGTGACCGACGTGAGCTGCTGGGAGGAGACGGTTCTGAAACCAGCTCTGGACGTTCTGGACTCTCTTGTGAAGGTGTGACTTTGATGAACACATGAAGGTCAAACATCAGGTCCTGGTGAAGGTGGTCAGTGTGTATCTGACCTCGCATATATTCACTCTTTCATCTGATCAGTGTGTATCTGACATCACATATATTCACCCTTTCATCTGATCAGTGTGTATCTGACATCACATATATTCACCCTTTCATCTGATCAGTGTGTATCTGACATCACATATATTCACCCTTTCATCTGATCAGTGTGTATCTGACATCACATATATTCACCCTTTCATCTGATCAGTGTGTATCTGACCATGACATATATTCACCCTTTCATCTGATCAGTGTGTATCTGACATCACATATCTGATCAGTGTGTATCTGACATCACATATATTCACCCTTTCATCTGATCAGTGTGTATCTGACCATCACATATATTCACTCTTTCATCTGATCAGTGTGTATCTGACATCACATATATTCACCCTTTCATCTGATCAGTGTGTATCTGACATCACATATATCTGATCAGTGTGTATCTGACATCACATATATTCACCCTTTCATCTGATCAGTGTGTATCTAACATCACATATATTCACCATTTCATCTGATCAGTGTGTATCTGACATCACATATATTCACCCTTTCATCTGATCAGTGTGTATCTGACATCACATATATTCACCCTTTCATCTGATCAGTGTGTATCTGACATCACATATATTCACCCTTTCATCTGATCAGTGTGTATCTGACATCACATATATCTGATCAGTGTGTATCTGACATCACATATATTCACCCTTTCATCTGATCAGGGGGAAAAGCCTGCGTTGGTGCCGATGACTCGCCTGCACGAAGAGAAAAAGAACAAGAGAAGCTACAACACGTGTGAAGTGTGTGATCGAATCATCATCGGTGACCTTGAGTGGACAGGTGAGAGGGTGAAGTTTGATAATGAGTTGATGGAGGTGAGAGGGTGAAGTGTGATAATGAGTTCATGAAGGTGAGAGGGTGAAGTTTGATAATGAGTTGATGGAGGTGAGAGGGTGAAGTGTGATAATGAGTTCATGAAGGTGAGAGGGTGAAGTGTGATAATAGGTGAGTGGGTGAAGTTTGATAATGAGTTGATGGAGGTGAGAGGGTGAAGTGTGATAATGAGTTCATGAAGGTGAGAGGGTGAAGTGTGATAATAGGTGAGAGGGTGAAGTGTGATAATAGGTGAATGGGTGAAGTGTGATAATGAGTTGATGAAGGTGAGAGGGTGAAGTGTGATAATAGGTGAGTGGGTGAAGTTTGATAATGAGTTGATGGAGGTGAGAGGGTGAAGTGTGATAATGAGTTGATGAAGGTGAGAGGGTGAAGTGTGATAATAGGTGAGTGGGTGAAGTGTGATAATGAGTTGATGAAGGTGAGAGGGTGAAGTGTGATAATAGGTGAGTGGGTGAAGTGTGATAATGAGTTGATGAAGGTGAGAGGGTGAAGTGTGATAATAGGTGAGTGGGTGAAGTGTGATAATGAGTTGATGAAGGTGAGAGGGTGAAGTGTGATAATAGGTGAGTGGGTGAAGTGTGATAATGAGTTGATGAAGGTGAGAGGGTGAAGTGTGATAATAGGTGAGAGGGTGAAGTGTGATAATGAGTTCATGAAGGTGAGAGGGTGAAGTGTGATAATGAGTTCATGAAGGTGAGAGGGTGAAGTGTGATAATGAGTTGATGAAGGTGAGAGGGTGAAGTGTGATAATAGGTGAGAGGGTGAAGTGTGATATTGAGTTCATGAAGGTGAGAGGGTGAAGTGTGATAATGAGTTCATGAAGGTGAGAGGGTGAAGTGTGATAATAGGTGAGAGGGTGAAGTGTGATAATGAGTTCAAGAAGGTGAGAGGGTGAAGTGTGATAATAGGTGAGAGGGTGAAGTGTGATAATGAGTTCATGAAGGTGAGAGGGTGAAGTGTGATAATGAGTTCATGAAGGTGAGAGGGTGAAGTGATACTAAGTGAGAGGTTGAAGTGTGATAATGAGTTGATGGAGGTGAGAGGGTGAAGTGTGATAAAAGGTGAGAGGGTGAAGTGTGATACTAAGTGAGAGGTTGAAGTGTGATAATGAGTTGATGGAGGTGAGAGGGTGAAGTGTGATACTAAGCGAGAGGTTGAAGTGTGATAATGAGTTGATGGAGGTGAGAGGGTGAAGTATGATAAAAGGTGAGAGGGTGAAGTGTGATACTAAGTGAGAGGTTGAAGTGTGATAATGAGTTGATGGAGGTGAGAGGGTGAAGTGTGATAATGAGTTGATGAAGGTGAGAGGGTGAAGTGTGATAATGAGTTCATGAAGGTGAGAGGGTGAAGTGTGATAATAGGTGAGAGGGTGAAGTGTGATAATGATTTCATGAAGGTGAGAGGGTGAAGTGTGATAATAGGTGAGAGGGTGAAGTGTGATAATGAGTTCATGAAGGTGAGAGGGTGAAGTGTGATAATAGGTGAGAGGGTGAAGTGTGATAATGAGTTCATGAAGGTGAGAGGGTGAAGTGTGATAATGAGTTCATGAAGGTGAGAGGGTGAAGTGTGATAATGAGTTCATGAAGGTGAGAGGGTGAAGTGTGATAATGAGTTGATGAAGGTGAGAGGGTGAAGTGTGATAATGAGTTCATGAAGGTGAGAGGGTGAAGTGTGATAATAGGTGAGAGGGTGAAGTGTGATAATGAGTTCATGAAGGTGAGAGGGTGAAGTGTGATAATGGGTGAGAGGGTGAAGTGTGATAATGAGTTCATGAAGGTGAGAGGGTGAAGTGTGATAATGAGTTCATGAAGGTGAGAGGGTGAAGTGTGATAATAGGTGAGAGGGTGAAGTGTGATAATGAGTTCATGAAGGTGAGAGGGTGAAGTGTGATAATAGGTGAGAGGGTGAAGTGTGATAATGAGTTCATGAAGGTGAGAGGGTGAAGTGTGATAATGAGTTCATGAAGGTGAGAGGGTGAAGTGTGATAATAGGTGAGAGGGTGAAGTGTGATAATGAGTTGATGAAGGTGAGAGGGTGAAGTGTGATAATGAGTTGATGAAGGTGAGAGGGTGAAGTGTGATAATGAGTTCATGAAGGTGAGAGGGTGAAGTGTGATACTAAGTGAGAGGTTGAAGTGTGATAATGAGTTGATGGAGGTGAGAGGGTGAAGTGTGATAATAGGTGAGAGGGTGAAGTGTGATAATGAGTTGATGGAGGTGAGAGGTTGAAGTGTGATAATGAGTTGATGGAGGTGAGAGGGTGAAGTGTGATAATAGGTGAGAGGGTGAAGTGTGATAATAGGTGAGAGGGTGAAGTGTGATAATGAGTTGATGGAGGTGAGAGGGTGAAGTGTGATAATAGGTGAGAGGGTGAAGTGTGATAATAGGTGAGAGGTTGAAGTGTGATAATGAGTTGATGGAGGTGAGAGGGTGAAGTGTGATAATAGGTGAGAGGGTGAAGTGTGATAATAGGTGAGAGGGTGAAGTGTGATAATGAGTTCATGAAGGTGAGAGGGTGAAGTGTGATAATGAGTTCATGAAGGTGAGAGGGTGAAGTGTGATAATAGGTGAGAGGGTGAAGTGTGATAATAGGTGAGAGGTTGAAGTGTGATAATGAGTTGATGGAGGTGAGAGGGTGAAGTGTGATAATAGGTGAGAGGGTGAAGTGTGATAATAGGTGAGAGGGTGAAGTGTGTTCTCTGTCTGCAGCTCACCTGTCGTCGAGGAAACATCACTCTCAGGTGAAGAGGATGAAACAGGAAACATCTGCTGAAAATGAACTTTTCGAGTCAACATCCACAAAATAAGTGTTGTTTGTTTGAGCTTTATTTTGAAATCTGAAGGTCGTTCTTGAATAAACATTAAACAATAAACAAACAAATTATTACTTCACTTGCATAACTTCTGTGCTCTGAAGGCATGCTCATGGTTCATTCTGAGAAAAAGAGCTCCCTCTGCTGGTAGAGAGTGAACAGCTCAGTTCTAATAAAGTTGATCTTTGTCTCTGAAATATAATAAACAAGTCATTCACTCGTTCAGGTGTGTTTGTGAGTGACTCACCTGTGTGGACCAGCTGAAGATGATCAGGTGTGTGAGTGATTAGTGGTTGGTTCTACAAGACCTTTCTATTGTGTGTCAATCTACCGTCCGCCTGGTCCTGCGGCGATGTTCTTGAAAGACTTTAGTGACTTCTTATCTTCCATTATTCAAATGGAATCTGTTCTTATTCTTGGAGACTTTAATCTTCATGTTGATGACGTCACATCTTGTTCTGCTAAAGAACTTTGAACTTTAACAGAAGCCTTTAATTTTGAGCAACATGTTTCTGAACCCACTCATCAAAAAGGCCACATTTTAGACTTAGTTTTTACTCTTGGCCTGAACATTTCTAATGTATCTGTACATGATGTCCATCTGAGTGATCATTCTCTTGTCTTGTTTAACCTGTGCTGTGTCTCAAATCGCATACTAATCTTAGTATGCTAGAAGTTAGTATGCATCAGTTTAGTATGCATACTAACTAGTACGCAAATTCTCCGCAGATAGTATGTCTCAAATCAAACCCTGAAGCTACACACTAACCGGAAATCACATGACAGCTTCTTCTTCTACTTATATTTAAGGATGTTTCAAGCAGCTGTTTGAACGCTATCGCCACCTGCTGGCAGCACGTATTGCAACTTTGGAAAAAGAAATAAAGAAAAAATATGAGAATCTAAATAATCGCGAGATATTTAAGCTGGTATCAGCAGCGAAGACGTGTTTATCCTCCTACTGCTGCTGAAAATACACATTTAAGTATATGCATATATATGCATTTATATATGACGTAACTTCCGTTTAAAACGTCACTAAAATGGCGGCTGTTTAGTATGGTTAGTGTCCATCGAACCATGCTAGTTTTGTGGGCGTGTTAGTATGCCAATTTAGTATGCATGGCGCACTAAATTTCGCATACTAAGAATTGAGACACACTAACGTACTAAAAATACTAACTTTTAGTACGCTAGTATGCGATTTGAGACACAGCACTGGACTTCATCCCTGAACCTAAGCCTTTGAAAGTTAGGTCTCAGAGGCGTGTCATCTCAGCCGATACTGCAGACAGTTTTTCTGCTATGTTTGACTCTCTTTCCTTTGATGACTGCCCAGACGTGGACAGTTTGGTTCACTGTTTCACTGATCATTGTGTTGAAATACTGGATCAAACCTGTTAAATCGAACTTGAAAATTCAGAAAAAAATGTGCCCTTGAACAAATGAAGATCTCCTGAGTCTGAAGAGACTTTGTCGAAAGACTGAGAGTCTCTGTAAGTCCACTAAACTTGAGGTGCATAGACTTCACCTCAGGGATCTGATGACTTCTTACAATGAGATGGTAGAAACTGCTAGATCTGATTACATCAGAAAACTGGTAGCAGCAAATAGAAAAAACCCAAAAGTTTTACACGATTAATTCTCTTGAGTCTCCTGCTCCTCAAATCACGCCTGTCTTCTGTGAAGCTGACAGCAATGCATTGTTGAGATTTTTCATTGACAAAATTAAATTGATCAAAGAGAAAATCTCTCCCCCTTTGTTTGGAAACCCTACTGTCTCTGAGCCACTCTCCTCCTCTTGGTCCTCCTTCACTGCTGTATCTTTGGGTGATATTTCGGCACTATTGAACAAGATGAAACCCTCCTCTTGCTCAGATGACGTCCTTCCTTGTAGGCTTTTTATCAAAGTATTTTATGTTATTGGCCCCTGGGTTACCAATATGGTGAACCTCTCCCTTTCCACAGGGTTTTTTCCCAATGCATTTAAACATGCCATTGTGGAGCCTCTGCTCAAAAAACCAGGCTTAGACCCAACTGACCTCAGTAATTTCAGGCCTATTTCTAAGCTCCATTTCTTGTCCAAGATCTTGGAGAAGGTTGTGTCTGAGCAGCTGTCTTTGTTCCTGGATCAGAGCGACATCCATGAGAAGTTTCAGTCTGGCTTCCGTAAACATCACTCTACGGAGACAGCTTTATTGAAAGTATCCAGTGACATCATGATGTCGGCTGACTCTGGTAAATTCACTGTTCTGGTTCTCTTGGATCTGTCGTCAGCCTTTGACACAGTTGAACCAGATCCTGCTGAGAAGACTGAGGGATGAAGTGGGACTGTCTGGGTCTGTGTTAAAATGGTTCTCATCTTACCTTTCTGGGCGCAGTTTTAGTGTATCTGCCAATCAAATGAGGTCTGAATCGGCAGATCTGTTGTGTGGAGTTCCTCAAGGTTCTGTTCTGGGTCCTTTATTGTTTTTGCTGTACTTAATTCCCCTCGGTAAAATCATTCAGAGATTTCCAGATGTTTCTTATCACATTTTTGCTGATGACATCCAGCTCTACTGCTCTTTTGACCCAACTGAGCCCCAGAGGCTTAGTCAATTGTTTGCTAGAAATCAAACAATGAGTGAAAACACTTTACAGCTAAATGTGGACAAAACTGAAACACTGGTGATTGCTCCTGATGATAAGATTCCAGGGTTGAGTCAGTACTTAGGTGACTTAGGTCAGTCTGTCAAACTGAGCCTGAGAAACCTGGGTGTTGTACTTGATAAAGACATGTCTCTTGTTCGACACTGCAGAAAACTGACCAGAAACTGTTTCCTTCAACTGAGAAAAATCTCTAAACTTATAATCCATGAGTTTGTTTCTTCTCATCTGGACTATTGCAACAGTTTGTTTTCATGTCTTAACAAGAAGGAGCTGTCTCGTCTGCAGTTGATTCAGAACTCTGCAGCGAGAATTCTGACCCGCTCTAGTAGAAGAACTCACATTTCTCCGATCCTTAAATCTCTTCACTGGCTTCCAGTTTCTTTCAGGATCAACTTTAAAATTCTGGTTCTTACTTTCAGATCTATTCATGGTCAGGCTCCTCCTTACATCACTGATCTGATCCAGCCTTACACCCCAGCTCGGGCTCTGAGGTCTGTGGATCAAAATCTACTTATGGTTCCACGCACACGGTTCAGGACCAGAGGAGAGAAATCTTTTCAGGCTGTTGCTCCTAAGCTTTGGAACGATCTTGCTCTCTCTTTGCGCTTGATGGAGTCTACTGACTCCTTTAAGAAACATCTTAAGACGTTTCTATTTGTTCAGGCTTTTCCTTGAATTTCTCGAACTCCTGTGTTGTTCTCAGTATTATCTTGATCTTTAAAGTATGTACTTTTTGAGTATTACTTACTTACTTACTTACTTACCTGTGTGGACCAGCTGAAGATGTTCAGGTGTGTTCGTGAGTGACTCACCTGTGTGGACCAGCTGAAGATGATCAGGTGTGTTCATGAGTGACTCACCTGTGTGGACCAGCTGAAGATGATCAGGTGTGTTCATGAGTGACTCACCTGTGTGGACCAGCTGAAGATGATCAGGTGTGTTCATGAGTGACTCACTTGTGTGGACCAGCTGAAGATGATCAGGTGTGTTCATGAGTGACTCACCTGTGTGGACCAGCTGAAGATGTTCAGGTGACATTCTTCGATAAAAGGATATTTTGAAAAGTTGTGATCATTAACTACTAGTTAATGATCACAACAGGCAGACACCCTCTCTATGTTTAAAAACAATCTTAAAACCTTTCTTTTCGATAAAGCCTATAACTAACTTAACTGTTTATCTTAGCTGCTATAACTAACTTAACTGTTTATCTTAGCTGCTATAACTAACTTAACTGTTTATCTTCAGCTGCTATAACTAACTTAACTGTTTATCTTAGCTGCTATAACTAACCTAACTGTTTATCTTAGCTGCTAAAACTAACTTAACTGTTTATCTTAGCTGCTATAACTAACCTAACTGTTTATCTTAGCTGCTAAAACTAACTTAACTGTTTATCTTTAGCTGCTATAACTAACTTAACTGTTTATCTTAGCTGCTATAACTAACCTATCTATCTATCTATCTATCTATCTATCTATCTATCTATCTATCTATCTATCTATCTATCTATCTATCTATCTATCTATCTATCTATCTATCTATCTATCTATCTATCTATCTATCTATCTATCTATCTATCTATCTATCTATCTATCTATCTATCTATCTATCTATCTATCACTACAACTAGTGGACTACTACTACTAGTGGATTACTATTGCTAGTGGACTACTACTACTAGTGGACTACTGCTAGTGGACTACTACTACTAGTGGATTACTACTAGTGGACTACTACTACTAGTGCACTACTACTACTAGTGGACTACTACTACTACTAGTGCACTACTACTACTATTCAATTCAACTCAATTCAATTCAATTCAATTCAATTCAATTTTATTTCAAGTGTCTTATCATAACAAAGTTATCTCAAGACACTATACAGTTGAAATAAGACTACAGTTGATTAAGGAAAAATAGATCCAGCAATTCAACAAAGAGCAAGAAACAAAACACTGTACAGTGAGCAATGGCGAGGAAAAACTTCCTTTTAGAAGGCAGAAACCTCGAGCGGAACCTGACTCATTGTTGACGGCCTGCCGCTTTGACCGGCTGGGAGGAAGGATGGGGGGGTAGACAGATGGATAAGGAGAGGAGTGAGGGAGGATATAGTGAGAGAAAAGAGGAGAGTGTAGGAGGGTCCATGGGGGTGCTGGAGAGAACTCGGGATCTGATGACGTGGTGAAGATCCTGGATCAGCAGCAGCTCTGGAGGTGGATCCCTGGATCAGCAACAGCTCTGGAGGTGGATCCCTGGATCAGCAGCAGCTCTGGAGGTGGATCCCTGGGGCTCCGGGAGAGAAATAAAAAGGTGTGGGTTTGGGACAAATGTAGACAATACACAGGTATACAGACTCCGGTAACGGGTGAAGATATATAGAGGGGAGAGGGGGGGGGGGTTTGAAATAGCCAGGCCAGAGGGCACATACCTAGCACAGCAGATCCAGACACAGGGGCCCAAGCCGCGGCAGGAACCCGCGGGAGACCAGGACCCGGCAGGCGAGATAACCCTAACCCTAACCCTATCTCTAAAGGAGGTCGAAGCGTAACTAAACATCTGACACACCGAGCAGGAAAGAACAGGGGAGGGAGAGGGAGAGGGAGACATAGTGAGGGGAAAGTTTGACGAATACGCTCACCGGGAAGTTTTCCAGACTTGTCCTCGGCCCGATACGACTTCGAAGGATGTTGGTCCAAAAATAAATGTAGATGTTCATGGATGCTCCAGAAATAAGGCGAACAAAAAGAAAAAAGATTGTTCTGCTTGGAGCGAGAGAGACGCTGCACGGTGCTGCACTACGATACGACAGGTGAAACGACAGGCGCTAGGACCCAGGAGTTCCTTCCCGCTCTCGTATCATTTGACACTACTAGTGGACTACTACTACTAGTGTACTACTGCTAAGAGACTACTACTACTACTAGTGGACTACTGCTAGTGGACTACTACTACTAGTGGATTACTACTAGTGGACTACTACTACTAGTGCACTACTACTACTAGTGGACTACTACTACTACTAGTGCACTACTACTACTAGTGGACTACTACTACTAGTGGATTACTAATAGTGGACTACTACTACTAGTGGACTACTACTAGTGGACTACTGCTAGTGGACCACTACTACTAGTGGATTAGTACTAGTGGACTACTACTAATAGTGGACTACTACTATTAGTGGATTACTACTAGTGGACTACTACTAGTGGACTTCTGCTAGTGGACTACTGCTAGTGGACTACTACTACTAGTGGACTACTACTAGTGGATTACTACTAGTGAAATACTACTAGTTGACTATTACTGCTAGTGGATGACTACTGCTAGTGGATTACTAATGGTGGACTACTACTACTAGTGGATTACTACTAGTGGATTACTACTAGTGGTCTACTCCTACTAGTGGACTACTACTGCTAGTGGATTACTAATAGTGGACTACTACTAGTGGACTACTACTTCTAGTGGACTACTGCTAGTGGACTTCTACTTCTAGTGGATTACGACTGCTAGTGGATTACTACTACTAGTGGACTACTACTAGTGGATTACTAATAGTCGACTACTACTAGTTCACTACTACTGCTAGTGGACAACTACTGCTAGTGGACTACTGCTAGTGGACTACTACTACTAGTGGACTACTACTACGAGTGGATTACTACTGCTAGCGGACTACTACTAGTAGTGGATTACTACTGCTAGTGGATTACTAATAGTGGACTACTACTAGTGGACTACTACTGATAGTGGATTACTACTGCTAGTGGACTACTACTACTAGTGGACTACTACTGCTAGTGGATTACTACTGCTAGTGGACTACTGCTAGTGGATTACTACTACTAGTGGACTACTAATAGTGGATTACTAATAGTGGACTACTACTAGTTGACTACTACTAGTGGATTACTAATAGTGGACTACTACTGCTAGTGGACGACTACTGCTAGTGGATTACTACTAGTGGACTACATTAATGGATTACTAATAGTGGACTACTGCTAGTGGTCTACGACTGCTAGTGGATTACTACTGCTATCGGACTACTACTACTAGTGGATTACTACAACTAGTGGACTACTACTACTAGTGGATTACTATTGCTAGTGGACTACTACTACTAGTTGACTACTGCTAAGAGACTACTACTACTACTAGAGGACTACTGCTAGCGGACTACTACTACTAGTGGATTACTACTAGTGGACTACTACTACTAGTGGACTACTACTAGTGGACTACTACTACTACTAGTGCACTACTACTACTAGTGGACTACTACTACTAGTGGATTACTAATAGTGGACTACTACTACTAGTGGACTACTATTAGTGGACTACTGCTAGTGGACTACTACTACTAGTGGATTACTACTAGTGGACTACTACTAATAGTGGACTACTACTATTAGTGGATTACTACTAGTGGACTACTACTAGTGGACTTCTGCTAGTGGACTACTGCTAGTGGACTACTACTACTAGTAGACTACTACTAGTGGATTACTACTAGTGAAATACTACTAGTTGACTATTACTGCTAGTGGATGACTACTGCTAGTGGATTACTAATAGTGGACTACTACTACTAGTGGATTACTACTTGTGGATTACTACTAGTGGTCTACTACTACTAGTGGTCTACTCCTACTAGTGGACTACTACTGCTAGTGGATTACTAATAGTGGACTACTACTAGTGGACTACTACTTCTAGTGGACTACTGCTAGTGGACTTCTACTTCTAGTGGATTACGACTGCTAGTGGATTACTACTACTAGTGGACTACTACTAGTGGATTACTAATAGTCGACTACTACTAGTTCACTACTACTGCTAGTGGACAACTACTGCTAGTGGACTACTGCTAGTGGACTACTACTACTAGTGGACTACTACTACGAGTGGATTACTACTGCTAGCAGACTACTACTAGTAGTGGATTACTACTGCTAGTGGATTACTAATAGTGGACTACTACTAGTGGACTACTACTGATAGTGGATTACTACTGCTAGTGGACTACTACTACTAGTGGACTACTACTGCTAGTGGATTACTACTGCTAGTGGACTACTGCTAGTGGATTACTACTACTAGTGGACTACTAATAGTGGATTACTAATAGTCGACTACTACTAGTTCACTACTACTGCTAGTGGACAACTACTGCTAGTGGACTACTGCTAGTGGACTACTACTACTAGTGGACTACTACTACGAGTGGATTACTACTGCTAGCAGACTACTACTGATAGTGGATTACTACTGCTAGTGGACTACTACTACTAGTGGTCTACGACTGCTTGTGGATTACTACTGCTATCGGACTACTACTACTAGTGGATTACTACAACTAGTGGACTACTACTACTAGTGGATTACTATTGCTAGTGGACTACTACTAGTGGACTACTACTACTAGTGGATTACTACTACTAGTGGACTACTACTACTAGTGGATTACTAATGCTAGTGGACTACTACTACTAGTGGACTACTACTACTCGTGGACTACTACTAGTGGATTACTAATAGTGGACTACTACTAGTTGACTACTACTGATAGTGGACAACTACTGCTAGTGGATTACTAAAAGTGTATTACTACTATTGGACTACTACTAGCGGATTACTAATAGTGGACTACTACTAGCGGATTACTAATAGTGGACTACTACTGTTAGTGGACTACTACTAGTGGATTACTACTGCTAGTGGATTACTACTGCTAGTGGATTACTACTCCTAGTGGATTACTACTGCTAGTGGACTACTACTACTAGTGGACTACTACTACTAGTGGACTACTACTAGTGGACTACTACTACTAGTGGATTACTAATGCTAGTGGACTACTACTACTAGTGGACTACTAGTTGACTACTACTACTAGTGGACTTCTACTAGTGGATTACTAATAGTGGACTACTACTAGTTGACTACTACTGCTAGTGGACAACTACTGCTAATGGATTACTAATAGTGAATTACTACTAGTGGATTACTAAAAGTGGACTACTACTAGTGGACTACTACTAGTGGATTACTAAAAGTGGACTACTACTAGTGGACTACTACTGCTAGTGGATTACTACTGCTAGTGGACTACTACTACTAGTGGACTACTACTACGAGTGGATTACTACTGCTAGCGGACTACTACTACTAGTGGACTTCTACTAGTGGATTACTACTAGTGGATTACTAATAGCGGACTACTACTAGTTGACTACTGCTAGTGGATTACTACTAGTGGACTACTATTAGTGGACTACTACTAGTGGACTACTACTGCTATTGGATTACTACTGCTAGTGGATTACTACTGCTAGTGGACTACTGCTAGTGGACTTCTACTACTAGTGGACTACTACTACTAGTGGATTACTACTGCTAGTGGACTACTACTGCTAGTGGACTACTATTACTAGTGGACTACTACTACTGGTGGACTACTACTTCTAGTGGATTACTACTGCTAGTGGACTACTACTGCTAGTGGATCACTACTACTAGTGGACTTCTACTACTAGTGGATTACAACTGCTAGTGGACTACTACTGCTAGTGGATTACTTCTGCTAGTGGACAACTACTGCTAGTGGATTACTACTAGTGGATTACTACTAGTGGATTACTAATAGTGGACTACTACTAGTGGACGACTACTGCTAGTAGATTACTACTGCTAGTGGACAACTACTGCTAGTGGATTACTACTAGTGGATTACTACTAGTGGATTACTACTAGTGGATTACTAATAGTGGACTACTACTAGTGGACGACTACTGCTAGTAGATTACTACTGCTAGTGGATTACTACTTCTAGTGGATTACTACTGATAGTGGACTACTACTACTAGTTGATTACTACTGCTAGTGGATTACTACTGCTAGTGGTCTACGACGGCTAGTGGATTACTACTGCTAGTGGACTACTACTACTAGTGGATTACTACTACTAGTGGACTTCTACTAGTGGATTACTAAAAGTGGACTACTAAAAGTGGACTACTACTACTAGTGGAATACCACTAGTGGATTACTAATAGTGGACTACTACTTGTTGACTACTACTGCTAGTGGACGACTACTATTGGCGTCCCTGGGTGGGCACCTGGGAGGTGCCTTTTCAGTAATTTAAGAAGAATGCAGGAGCAAATAATTGGGCCTGGGATTGGTTAGAAGAGAGATCAGGCAAATGGGTTTATTTGCAAAAATAGGAATAACTGCAGCAATAATACTAATTGTTATTTTCTTTTTGGCTTGTTGTTTCGTACCCATGATGAGGAGGCTGTTGTTAAGAAACATGATGAGGAGGCTGTTGTTAAGAAACATTGGCAAACGTCGTGACTCGACACGCGATGATGATGCAAATGACGACGACTGAACAACTTGCTCAAGTTATGGTGACAATGACAGACTTGTATCCCATCCCGGATTAAATGGAGGACAATGATAATGACCATGACGACGATGATAAGTGAATATAATCGTGTTTGATGATATAATGTGTTCGTATTAAAAAAAAGAAAAAGAAAAAGAAAAAAAGAAAAATGAAACTGATATTGATTGTGTATTATTTGAACCATGAAATGACAAGTTTATGTTCCTGTGTTTTTGAAGATTCATGTTTATGTGCCTGAAGTTATCCTATTGAATTTCAAGTGTTCATTGGAGTGTTATAACAAGTGTTTGAAAAACTATTAGTTATTAGTTATGTTTAAATTGAATATGCTAAAGTAGGAGCTAACTGCTAACATTTCCTTGTTCAGTCGTACATCACAGAATTAACTTTTTCTCTTTGGCACTTCCGGAGGTGACCTACTAAACTTTCCTGCGACGGTACTAACATTCCTACGGGGTATACACACATTTAAAGATAATTCTCAAAGCTAGTCTTTGAACATACACACGCACTTAAAGGTAATCCACAAAACTACTCAAAGCTAGTCTTTGAACATACACACACATTTAAAAGTAATCCACAAAACTACTCAAAGCTAGTCTTTGAACATACACACACATTTAAAAGTAATCCACAAAACTACTCAAAGCTAGTCTTTGAACATTAACACACATTTAAAAGTAATCCACAAAACTACTCAAAGCTAGTCTTTGAACATACACACACATTTAAAAGTAATCCACAAAACTACTCAAAGCTAGTCTTTCAACACACACACATTTAAGGTTACAACCTACAGACAGTTACTCTCGGTCATATAACACATACATACTCTAAGACCAATAAAAACATTATCAGTAGTGTTAGTTGAAACTAACAACGGGTGGATATGTTTGGGCGTAAGGGGTTATTGATCCAAGATCACTGACATCATCCTAATAACTTTTCCAGCTACTGGAGAAACCAGAAACACACACACTGAGAGACAAACATCTTATATAATGAGTTGGGAAACATCTTGTGAAATCGTCTTGGCCGAGTGTCCAGACATCGTCACGCCGAGGAGTGTCCGGAGGGCGGACCCCACTGTGTCCTGTATGAAGTCAATGTGTGCTGTGAAGCTATGATGATTTCTGGATTCTTAGCTTGTACGGATTGCTTGTGAATTATCTGCTGGGCTTCGACCCACAGTTACCTGACCATGTTGACCTGGTCTGGGTTCACTCATTTCCAGTCGACAACCTCTGGTTCCTTCTTCAATATTACTAATAGTGGATTACTACTAGTGGACTACTACTAGTGGATTACTAATAGTGGACTACTACTAGTGGACTACTACTACTAGTGGACTACTACTACTAGTGGATTACTAATGCTAGTGGACTACTAGTGGACTACTACTAGTGGACTACTACTAGTGGATTACTAATAGTGGACTACTACTTGTTGACTACTACTGCTAGTGGACAACTACTGGTAGTGGATTACTACTGCTAGTGGACTACTGCTAGTGGACTACTACTACTAGTGGATTACTACTGCTAGTGGACTACTACTGCTAGTGGATTACTACTGCTAGTGGACTACTACTACTAGTGGACTACTACTAGTAGTGGACTACTACTATTAGTGGATTACAACTGCTAGTGGACTACTACTACTAGTGGACTACTACTACTAGTGGATTACTACTAGTAGTGGACTACTACTACTAGTGGACTACTACTACTAGTGGATTACTACTAGTAGTGGACTACTACTATTAGTGGATTACAACTGCTAGTGGACTACTACTACTAGTGGATTACTACTTCTAGTTGATTACTACTTCTAGTGGATTACTGCTGATAGTGGACTACTACTAGTGGATTACTACTACTAGTGGATTACTACTGCTAGTGGATTTTTTTTTATTTTTTTTATTTTTAGAATCCCTTATTAGTCCCACGAGGGGAAATTCAGCCATTCACACATACTGATGGGAGTAGGCTGTAGGCTGCACACTTGCGCCAAGTTCACCATCAGGAGCAATCAGGGTGAAGTGTCTTGCTCAGGGACACAACGACACAAGCTTGTCTGGAGCTGGGATTGAACCTGCAACCTTTTGGACTGCAGGCAACCACTCTATACCATCTGAGCTATGTCGCCCCCTACTACTTACTTACTGACCTTACTACTGCTAGTGGTCTACGACTGCTAGTGGATTACTACTGCTAGTGGACTACTACTAGTGGATTACTACTACTAGTTGATTACTACTACTAGTGGATTACTAAAAGTGTATTACTACTAGTGGACTACTACTAGTGGATTACTAATAGTAGACTACTACTCTTAGTGGACTACTACTAGTGGATTACTACTACTACTAGTGGATTACTAGTAGTGGACTACTACTACTAGCGGATTACTAATAGTGGACTACTACTCTTAGTGGACTACTACTAGTGGATTACTACTGCTAGTGGATTACTACTGCTAGTGGACTACTACTACTAGTGGACTACTACTACTAGTGGATTACGACTGCTACTGGACTACCACTAGCGGATTACTAATAGTGGACTACTACTCTTAGTGGACTACTACTAGTGGATTACTACTGCTAGTGGACTACTACTACTAGTGGACTACTACTAGTGGATTACTAATAGTGGACAACTACTACTACTAGTGGATTACTACTGATAGTGGACTACTACTGCTAGTGGATTACTACTACCAGTGGACTACTACTCCCTGCGGCAGCTTCAGTGGCCCTTTTGCAGGTGTCCTAGTTAAAGACTCTGCAGCCACTTCCTGGGCGTCTACCTCACCAGAGCCGACCTTCATATGGTCAATAGCTCACGTAGAATCAAACAACACATCGGGAGGTTCATGAAGATAACCTAACAAAAAAACATGAAGTGAAAATAACGGTTTATGATCAGTTTTATTCTGAAAACATGTTTATTTACAGCAACAAAATAACGACTCGAGGTGATTCAGGACTGAATGGCGTCTGGTATGTGCATTAGGACCAGCTCCTGGTCAGAGACCACGTCTGGACTTTGCCAGGAAGAGTCAAAGAGAGAGTCGTACAGTTCTTCACTGGCTTCCAGAAACCTCTGGTTGACCTCCTCAACATCCAGGTCAGGGTTGGGATCTACGACGACAGAACCGTCAACACACTTGCTTTCCACCAACAACACACGTGAACCGACCTTCGAGTCCGTCATCCTGGACCACCTCGGCCTCCTGCAACAGAACCACAGTGAAGGAGGTTCTACAGAACCACTGCAGACAGAGACTTGCGCACACGTACCTGAGTCTGGCTGTACATGCTGTAGTCGTACTGCGGGTACGTGTAGCCGTAGGTCATGGCGGTCTGGTCGGCCCAGGAGGCGTAGTAGTTGGAGTAGCTCTGGCTGTACTGGTCTGTGGTCGGCGTGTACGAGGTCGTGGTCGGCCACGTGACCGCGTCTGCCGGAGACTGAGGCTTGTTCCTGAGACTGAAACCATAATGAGTCACATCGGTCATCCGACTCACTTGTTTGCAGCCAGACTCACACACTCCGACTCGCACTCTGACTCACTTGTTTGCAGCCTGACTCACACACTCTGACTCACACTCTGACTCACTTGTTTGCAGCCAGACTCACACACTCTGACTCACACTCTGACTCACTTGTTTGCAGCCAGACTCACACACTCTGACTCACACTCTGACTCACTTGTTTGCAGCCTGACTCACACACTCTGACTCACACTCTGACTCACTTGTTTGCAGCCTGACTCACACACTCTGACTCACTTGTTTGCAGCCTGACTCACACACTCTGACTCACTTGTTTGCAGCCTGACTCACACTCTGACTCACTTGTTTGCAGCCTGACTCACACACTCTGACTCACACACTCTGACTCACTTGTTTGCAGCCTGACTCACACACTCTGACTCACTTGTTTGCAGCCTGACTCACACACTCTGACTCACTTGTTTGCAGCCTGACTCACACACTCTGACTCACTTGTTTGCAGCCTGACTCACACACTCTGACTCACACTCTGACTCACTTGTTTGCAGCCAGACTCACACACTCTGACTCACACACTCTGACTCACACTGCGACTCACACTGCGACTCACACACTCCGACTCACACACTCCGACTCACACACTCCGACTCACACACTCCGACTCACACACTCCGACTCACTTGTTTGCAGCCAGACTCACACACTCTGACTCACTTGTTTGCAGCCAGACTCACAAACTCCGACTCACACACTCCGACTCACACACTCCGACTCACACACTCTGACTCACTTGTTTGCAGCCAGACTCACAAACTCCGACTCACACACTCTGACTCACACACTCTGACTCACACACTCTGACTCACACACTCTGACTCACACACTTTGACTCACACACTCTGACTCACTTGTTTGCAGCCAGACTCACACACTCTGACTCACTTGTTTGCAGCCAGACTCACAAACTCCGACTCACACACTCTGACTCACTTGTTTGCAGCCAGACTCACAAACTCCGACTCACACACTCTGACTCACACACTCTGACTCACACACTCTGACTCACACACTCTGACTCACACACTCTGACTCACACACTCTGACTCACACACTCTGACTCACACACTCTGACTCACACACTCCGACTCACACACTCTGACTCACACACTTTGACTCACACACTCTGACTCACTTGTTTGCAGCCAGACTCACAAACTCCGACTCACACACTCTGACTCACACACTCTGACTCACAAACTCCGACTCACACACTCCGACTCACACACTCCGACTCACACACTCTGACTCACACACTTTGACTCACACACTCTGACTCACTTGTTTGCAGCCAGACTCACAAACTCCGACTCACACACTCTGACTCACACACTCTGACTCACACACTCTGACTCACACACTTTGACTCACACACTCTGACTCACTTGTTTGCAGCCAGACTCACACACTCTGACTCACTTGTTTGCAGCCAGACTCACAAACTCCGACTCACACACTCCGACTCACACACTCTGACTCACACACTCTGACTCACACACTCTGACTCACACACTCTGACTCACTTGTTTGCAGCCAGACTCACAAACTCCGACTCACTTGTTTGCAGCCTGACTCACACACTCTGACTCACTTGTTTGCAGCCAGACTCACAAACTCCGACTCACACACTCCGACTCACACACTCCGACTCACACACTCTGACTCACACACTCTGACTCACTTGTTTGCAGCCAGACTCACACACTCCGACTCACACACTCCGACTCACTTGTTTGCAGCCAGACTCACACACTCCGACTCACACACTCCGACTCACACACTCCGACTCACACACTCTGACTCACACACTTTGACTCACACACTCTGACTCACTTGTTTGCAGCCAGACTCACACACTCTGACTCACTTGTTTGCAGCCAGACTCACACACTCCGACTCACACACTCCGACTCACACACTCCGACTCACACACTCCGACTCACACACTCCGACTCACACACTCCGACTCACACACTCTGACTCACTTGTTTGCAGCCAGACTCACACACTCCGACTCACACACTCCGACTCACACACTCCGACTCACACACTCCGACTCACACACTCCGACTCACACACTCCGACTCACACACTCCGACTCACACACTCCGACTCACACACTCCGACTCACACACTCCGACTCACACACTCCGACTCACACACTCCGACTCACACACTCCGACTCACACACTCCGACTCACTTGTTTGCAGCCAGACTCACACACTCCGACTCACACACTCCGACTCACACACTCCGACTCACACACTCTGACTCACACACTTTGACTCACACACTTTGACTCACACACTCTGACTCACTTGTTTGCAGCCAGACTCACACACTCTGACTCACTTGTTTGCAGCCAGACTCACACACTCCGAATCACACACTCCGACTCACACACTCCGACTCACACACTCCGACTCACACACTCCGACTCACACACTCCGACTCACACACTCCGACTCACACACTCCGACTCACACACTCTGACTCACTTGTTTGCAGCCTGACTCACACACTCTGACTCACTTGTTTGCAGCCTGACTCACACACTCTGACTCACTTGTTTGCAGCCTGACTCACACACTCTGACTCACTTGTTTGCAGCCTGACTCACACACTCTGACTCACTTGTTTGCAGCCTGACTCACACACTCTGACTCACTTGTTTGCAGCCTGACTCACACACTCTGACTCACTTGTTTGCAGCCTGACTCACACACTCTGACTCACACTCTGACTCACTTGTTTGCAGCCTGACTCACACACTCTGACTCACACTCTGACTCACTTGTTTGCAGCCTGACTCACACACTCTGACTCACTTGTTTGCAGCCAGACTCACACACTCTGACTCACACACTCTGACTCACACACTCTGACTCACACTGCGACTCACACACTCCGACTCACACACTCCGACTCACACACTCCGACTCACTTGTTTGCAGCCAGAATCACACACTCTGACTCACTTGTTTGCAGCCAGACTCACAAACTCCGACTCACACACTCTGACTCACACACTCTGACTCACACACTCTGACTCACACACTTTGACTCACACACTCTGACTCACTTGTTTGCAGCCAGACTCACACACTCTGACTCACTTGTTTGCAGCCAGACTCACACACTCTGACTCACTTGTTTGCAGCCAGACTCACAAACTCTGACTCACACACTCTGACTCACACACTCTGACTCACACACTCTGACTCACACACTTTGACTCACACTCTGACTCACTTGTTTGCAGCCAGACTCACAAACTCCGACTCACACACTCCGACTCACACACTCCGACTCACACACTCTGACTCACACACTCTGACTCACACACTCTGACTCACACACTCTGACTCACTTGTTTGCAGCCAGACTCACAAACTCCGACTCACACACTCCGACTCACACACTCCGACTCACACACTCCGACTCACACACTCCGACTCACACACTCCGACTCACACACTCCGACTCACACACTCCGACTCACACACTCCGACTCACACACTCCGACTCACACACTCTGACTCACACACTCTGACTCACACACTCTGACTCACTTGTTTGCAGCCAGACTCACAAACTCCGACTCACACACTCCGACTCACACACTCTGACTCACACACTCTGACTCACTTGTTTGCAGCCAGACTCACACACTCCGACTCACACACTCCGACTCACTTGTTTGCAGCCAGACTCACACACTCCGACTCACACACTCCGACTCACACACTCCGACTCACACACTCCGACTCACACACTCCGACTCACACACTCTGACTCACACACTTTGACTCACACACTCTGACTCACTTGTTTGCAGCCAGACTCACACACTCTGACTCACTTGTTTGCAGCCAGACTCACACACTCCGACTCACACACTCCGACTCACACACTCCGACTCACACACTCCGACTCACACACTCCGACTCACACACTCCGACTCACACACTCTGACTCACTTGTTTGCAGCCAGACTCACACACTCCGACTCACACACTCCGACTCACACACTCCGACTCACACACTCCGACTCACACACTCCGACTCACACACTCCGACTCACACACTCCGACTCACACACTCCGACTCACACACTCCGACTCACACACTCCGACTCACACACTCCGACTCACTTGTTTGCAGCCAGACTCACACACTCCGACTCACACACTCCGACTCACACACTCCGACTCACTTGTTTGCAGCCAGACTCACACACTCCGACTCACACACTCCGACTCACACACTCCGACTCACACACTTTGACTCACACACTTTGACTCACACACTCTGACTCACTTGTTTGCAGCCAGACTCACACACTCTGACTCACTTGTTTGCAGCCAGACTCACACACTCCGAATCACACACTCCGACTCACACACTCCGACTCACACACTCCGACTCACACACTCCGACTCACACACTCCGACTCACACACTCCGACTCACACACTCCGACTCACACACTCCGACTCACACACTCCGACTCACACACTCCGACTCACACACTCCGACTCACACACTCCGACTCACACACTCCGACTCACACACTCCGACTCACACACTCCGACTCACACACTCCGACTCACTTGTTTGCAGCCAGACTCACACACTCCGACTCACACACTCCGACTCACTTGTTTGCAGCCAGACTCACACACTCCGACTCACACACTCCGACTCACTTGTTTGCAGCCAGACTCACACACTCCGACTCACACACTCCGACTCACTTGTTTGCAGCCAGACTCACACACTCCGACTCACACACTCCGACTCACTTGTTTGCAGCCAGACTCACACACTCCGACTCACACACTCCGACTCACACACTCCGACTCACACACTCCGACTTACACACTCCGACTCACACACTCTGACTCACACACTTTGACTCACACACTCTGACTCACTTGTTTGCAGCCAGACTCACACACTCTGACTCACTTGTTTGCAGCCAGACTCACACACTCCGACTCACACACTCCGACTCACACACGCCGACTCACACACTCCGACTCACACACTCCGACTCACACACTCCGACTCACACACTCCGACTCACACACTCCGACTCACACACTCCGACTCACACACTCTGACTCACACACTCTGACTCACACACTCTGACTCACTTGTTTGCAGCCAGACTCACACACTCTGACTCACTTGTTTGCAGCCAGACTCACAAACTCCGACTCACACACTCCGACTCACACACTCCGACTCACACACTTTGACTCACACTCTGACTCACTTGTTTGCAGCCAGACTCACACACTCTGACTCACTTGTTTGCAGCCAGACTCACAAACTCCGACTCACTTGTTTGCAGCCAGACTCACACACTCCGACTCACACACTCCGACTCACACACTCCGACTCACACACTCCGACTCACACACTCCGACTCACACACTCTGACTCACACACTCTGACTCACACACTCTGACTCACACACTCTGACTCACTTGTTTGCAGCCAGACTCACACACTCTGACTCACTTGTTTGCAGCCCGACTCACACACTCCGACTCACACACTCTGACTCACACACTCTGACTCACACACTCTGACTCACACACTCTGACTCACACACTCTGACTCACACACTCTGACTCACACACTCTGACTCACACACTTTGACTCACACACTTTGACTCACACACTCTGACTCACTTGTTTGCAGCCAGACTCACAAACTCCGACTCACACACTCTGACTCACACACTCTTGGACTCACACACTGTGACTCACACACTCTGACTCACACACTCTGACTCACACACTCTGACTCACACACTCTGACTCACACACTCTGACTCACTTGTTTGCAGCCAGACTCACACACTCTGACTCACTTGTTTGCAGCCAGACTCACAAACTCCGACTCACACACTCTGACTCACACACTCTGACTCACACACTCTGACTCACTTGTTAGCAGCCAGACTCAGACGCAGAGGTTTGCTGCCCAGTCCAGTCGCTCCCTGACACTCGTCCAACGCTCTCTTCTGTAGACGCTCGTCAGGGAACTGGACGAACCCGCAGCCTCTGGAGGAACAATAAGGAGTTTTTAAAAGTTCTACTGGTGATTGAAGTGAGAGGTGAGAAGAAGTACGTGATCTACAGGTTCATAGTGATCAATCATACTGAACTCACTTGGAGTTGCCCATACTGTCCAGAACTACTTTGCCTCCTCGACACGAAGGATATCGATTGTAGAAGAACTCGTACAACATCCCGTCGTCCACCTCAGGAGAAAGATCTCCCACGAACAGAGAGAACATTTGTCCGGCTTCTTGTTTTCCAAACGTGGCTCGATTCAGCTTGAACCGGGTCGGCTGAAGAAAAACACACTTTATCGTTTGTGTCTGTGTAACACAAGCAAATCAAACAAACACTGAAGAAACACAAGATTCACAAGAAGTTAAGAAAAAGCATGAGCTTCTGTTCAATTGTTGCTGCACACTTGGAAAGTTAAGAAGAGTTGATACGAGATGAGTTAAGACGAGTCGAGACGAGTTAAGACAAGATGAGACGAGTTAAGACGAGACGAGACGAGTTAAGACGAGATGAGACGAGACGAGTTAAGACGAGATGAGTTAAGACGAGACGAGACGAGTTAAGACAAGATGAGACGAGTTAAGACGAGATGAGACGAGACGAGTTAAGACGAGATGAGACGAGTTAAGACAAGACGAGTTAAGACGAGATGAGACGAGTTAAGACGAGATGAGTCGAGACGAGTTAAGACAAGATGAGACGAGTTAAGACGAGATGAGACGAGACGAGTTAAGACGAGACGAGTCGAGACGAGTTAAGACAAGACGAGTCAAGACGAGATGAGACGAGTTAAGACGAGACGAGTTAAGACGAGATGAGACGAGACGAGTTAAGACGAGATGAGACGAGACGAGTTAAGACGAGATGAGACGAGTTAAGACGAGACGAGTTAAGACGAGACGAGTTAAGACGAGATGAGTTAAGACGAGATGAGACGAGACGAGATGAGTTAAGACGAGATGAGTTAAGACGAGATGAGTTAAGATGAGTTAAGACGAGTTAAGACGAGATGAGACGAGACGTTTTAAGACAAGATGAGACGAGACGAGTTAAGACGAGACGAGTTAAGACGAGACGAGTTAAGACGAGACGAGTTAAGACGAGACGAGTTAAGATGAGACGAGTTAAGACGAGATGAGATAAGACGAGTTAAGACGAGATGAGATGAGTTAAGCGAGATGAGTTAAGACGAGACGAGTTTAGACGAGATGAGACGCGACCTGATTAAGGTTAAAATGTTTACCGGGTGAGATCCTGGTGACAAGTTACATGTCGTCTCTACTAGACAACTCACCGGGTGAGATCCTGGTAAGAAAGTTACATGTTGTCTCTACTAGACAACTCACCGGGTGAGATCCTGGTAAGAAAGTTACATGTTGTCTCTACTAGACAACTCACCGGGTGAGATCCTGGTAACAAGTTACATGTCGTCTCTACTAGACAACTCGCCGGGTGAGATCCTGGTAAGAAAGTTACATGTCGTCTCTACTAGACAACTCACCGGGTGAGATCCTGGTAACAAGTTACATGTCGTCTCTACTAGACAACTCGCCGGGTGAGATCCTGGTAAGAAAGTTACATGTCGTCTCTACTAGACAACTCACCGGGTGAGATCCTGGTAACAAGTTACATGTGGTCTCTACTCAAACTCACCGGGTGAGATCCTGGTAACAAGTTACATGTTGTCTCTACTAGACAACTCACCGGGTGAGATCCTGGTAACAAGTTACATGTCGTCTCTACTAGACAACTCGCCGGGTGAGATCCTGGTAAGAATGTTACATGTCGTCTCTACTAGACAACTCACCGGGTGAGATCCTGGTAACAAGTTACATGTCGTCTCTACTAGACAACTCACCGGGTGAGATCCTGGTAAGAAAGTTACATGTCGTCTCTACTAGACAACTCACCGGGTGAGATCCTGGTAACAAGTTACATGTGGTCTCTACTAGACAACTCACCGGGTGAGATCCTGGTAACAAGTTACATGTCGTCTCTACTAGACAACTCACCGGGTGAGATCCTGGTAAGAATGTTACATGTCGTCTCTACTAGACAACTCACCGGGTGAGATCCTGGTAACAAGTTACATGTCGTCTCTACTAGACAACTCGCCGGGTGAGATCCTGGTAAGAAAGTTACATGTCGTCTCTACTAGACAACTCACCGGGTGAGATCCTGGTAACAAGTTACATGTGGTCTCTACTCAAACTCACCGGGTGAGATCCTGGTAACAAGTTACATGTGGTCTCTACTCGATAACTCGCCGGGTGAGATCCTGGTAACAAGTTACATGTCGTCTCTACTCGACAACTCACCGGGTGAGATCCTGGTAACAAGTTACATGTGGTCTCTACTCAAACTCACCGGGTGAGATCCTGGTAACAAGTTACATGTGGTCTCTACTCAAACTCACCGGGTGAGATCCTGGTAACAAGTTACATGTGGTCTCTACTCAAACTCACCGGGTGAGATCCTGGTAACAAGTTACATGTGGTCTCTACTCAAACTCACCGGGTGAGATCCTGGTAACAAGTTACATGTCGTCTCTACTCGACAACTCACCGGGTGAGATCCTGGTAACAAGTTACATGTGGTCTCTACTCAAACTCACCGGGTGAGATCCTGGTAACAAGTTACATGTGGTCTCTACTCAAACTCACCGGGTGAGATCCTGGTAACAAGTTACATGTGGTCTCTACTCAAACTCACCGGGTGAGATCCTGGTAACGTCTTGCCGTTGATCTTGCGGAGACATCGCTCTGCTGTGGCTTCATCTGCCATCTCCACGAAACAGTAGCCCAGGGCGCCTCTAGAGGGCGACAGAGCAGGAGTTAAAACCTTATTGACCCTCTGACGTTCTTCTTCTTCTCACCCCGTCATCTTGTTCCTGATGATGCGAACGTTGACGGCGTGTTCGCCCATCGTTGCGAACGCGTTGGTGACGAACTTCTCGTCCATGTGTGTGTCCAACTGTGGAGAGAGAACCAGACTTTTCACATCACCACGAAAATGAGTTACTACTATAAATACTAATTACTTACTCACTACTATAACTACTAATTACTAACTCACTACTATAAATACTAATAACTCACTACTATTAATACTAATAACTTACTACTATAAATAATAATAACTTACTACTATAAATACTAATTACTTACTCACTACTATAAATACTAATTACTTACTACTATAAATACTAATAACTTACTACTATAAATACTAATAAATCACTACTATAAATACTAATAACTCACTACTATCAATACTAATAACTCACTACTATAAATACTAATAACTTACTACTATAAATACTAATTACTTACTACTATAAATACTAATAAATCACTACTATAAATACTAATAACTTACTCACTACTATAAATACTAATTACTTCTTCACTACTATAAATACTAATTACTTCTTCACTACTATAAATACTAATAACTTACTACTATAAATACTAATAACTTACTACTATAAATACTAATAAATCACTACTATAAATACTAATTACTTACTACTATAAATACTTATAACTTACTCACTACTATAAATACTAATAACTCACTACTATAAATACTAATAACTTACTCACTACTATAAATACTAATAACTTACTCACTACTATAAATACTAATTACTTCTTCACTACTATAAATACTAATTACTTCTTCACTACTATAAATACTAATTACTTCTTCACTACTATAAATACTAATAACTTACTACTATAAATACTAATTACTTACTACTATAAATACTAATTACTTACTACTATAAATACTAATAACTTACTACTATAAATACTAATAACTTACTACTATAAATACTAATAACTTACTACTATAAATACTAATTACTTACTACTATAAATACTAATTACTTACTACTATAAATACTAATAACTTACTCACTACTATAAATACTAATTACTTCTTCACTACTATAAATACTAATTACTTCTTCACTACTATAAATACTAATTACTTCTTCACTACTATAAATACTAATAACTTACTACTATAAATACTAATAACTTACTACTATAAATACTAATAACTTACTACTATAAATACTAATAACTTACTACTATAAATACTAATAACTCACTACTATCAATACTAATAACTCACTACTATAAATACTAATAACTTACTACTATAAATACTAATTACTTACTACTATAAATACTAATAACTTACTCACTACTATAAATACTAATTACTTCTTCACTACTAATTACTTCTTCACTACTATAAATACTAATAACTTACTACTATAAATACTAATAACTCACTACTATAAATACTATAAATACTAATAACTTACTACTATAAATACTAATTACTTACTACTAATACTACTCCTATAAATACTAATAACTTACTCACTACTATAAATACTAATTACTTCTTCACTACTATAAATACTAATAACTTCTTCACTACTATAAATACTAATAACTTCTTCACTACTATAAATACTAATAACTTCTTCACTACTATAAATACTAATAACTTACTACTATAAATAATAATAACTTACTACTATAAATACTAATTACTTACTCACTACTATAAATACTAATTACTTACTACTATAAATACTAATAACTTACTACTATAAATACTAATAAATCACTACTATAAATACTAATAACTCACTACTATCAATACTAATAACTCACTACTATAAATACTAATAACTCACTACTATAAATACTAATTACTTACTACTATAAATACTAATTACTTACTACTATAAATACTAATAAATCACTACTATAAATACTAATAACTTACTCACTACTATAAATACTAATTACTTCTTCACTACTATAAATACTAATTACTTCTTCACTACTATAAATACTAATAACTTACTACTATAAATACTAATAACTTACTACTATAAATACTAATAAATCACTACTATAAATACTAATTACTTACTACTATAAATACTTATAACTTACTCACTACTATAAATACTAATAACTCACTACTATAAATACTAATAACTTACTCACTACTATAAATACTAATAACTTACTCACTACTATAAATACTAATTACTTCTTCACTACTATAAATACTAATTACTTCTTCACTACTATAAATACTAATTACTTCTTCACTACTATAAATACTAATAACTTACTACTATAAATACTAATTACTTACTACTATAAATACTAATTACTTACTACTATAAATACTAATAACTTACTACTATAAATACTAATAACTTACTACTATAAATACTAATAACTTACTACTATAAATACTAATTACTTACTACTATAAATACTAATTACTTACTACTATAAATACTAATAACTTACTCACTACTATAAATACTAATTACTTCTTCACTACTATAAATACTAATTACTTCTTCACTACTATAAATACTAATTACTTCTTCACTACTATAAATACTAATAACTTACTACTATAAATACTAATAACTTACTACTATAAATACTAATAACTTACTACTATCAATACTAATAACTCACTACTATAAATACTAATAACTTACTACTATAAATACTAATTACTTACTACTATAAATACTAATAACTTACTCACTACTATAAATACTAATTACTTCTTCACTACTAATTACTTCTTCACTACTATAAATACTAATAACTTACTACTATAAATACTAATAACTCACTACTATAAATACTATAAATACTAATAACTTACTACTATAAATACTAATTACTTACTACTAATACTACTCCTATAAATACTAATAACTTACTCACTACTATAAATACTAATTACTTCTTCACTACTATAAATACTAATTACTTCTTCACTACTATAAATACTAATTACTTCTTCACTACTATAAATACTAATAACTTCTTCACTACTATAAATACTAATAACTTCTTCACTACTATAAATACTAATAACTTCTTCACTACTATAAATACTAATAACTTACTACTATAAATACTAATTACTTACTACTATAAATACTAATTACTTACTACTATAAATACGAATTACTTACTACTATAAATACTAATAACTTACTACTATAAATACTAATAACTTACTACTATAAATACTAATTACTTACTACTATAAATACTAATAACTTACTCACTACTATAAATACTAATTACTTACTCACAACTATAAATACTAACTACTTCTTCACTACTATAAATACTAATTACTTCTTCACTACTATAAATACTAATTACTTCTTCACTACTATAAATACTAATTACTTCTTCACTACTATAAATACTAATAACTTACTACTATAAATACTAATAACTTACTACTATAAATACTAATAACTTACTACTATAAATACTAATAACTCACTACTATCAATACTAATAACTCACTACTATAAATACTAATAACTTACTAGTATAAATACTAATTACTTACTACTATAAATACTAATAACTTACTCACTACTATAAATACTAATTACTTCTTCACTACTATAAATACTAATAACTTACTACTATAAATACTAATAACTCACTACTATAAATACTAATAACTTACTACTATAAATACTAATTACTTACTACTATAAATACTAATAACTTACTCACTACTATAAATACTTATTACTTCTTCACTACTAGAAATACTTATTACTTCTTCACTACTAGAAATACTAATAACTTACTCACAACTATAAATACTAATAACTTACTCACAACTATAATACTAATTACTTCTTCACTACTAGAAATACTAGTTACTTCTTCACTACTAGAAATACTAGTTACTTCTTCACTACTATAAATACTAATTACTTCTTCACTACTATAAATACTAATTACTTCTTCACTACTATAAATACTAATAACTTACTACTATAAATACTAATTACTTACTACTATAAATACTAATAACTTACTCACTACTATAAATACTAATTACTTCTTCACTACTATAAATACTAAATACTTACTACTATAAATACTAATAACTTACTCACAACTATAAATACTAATTACTTCTTCACTACTAGAAATACTAGTTACTTCTTCACTACTAGAAATACTAGTTACTTCTTCACTACTAGAAATACTAGTTACTTCTTCACTACTATAAATACTAATTACTTCTTCACTACTATAAATACTAATTACTTCTTCACTACTATAAATACTAATTACTTACTACTATAAATACTAATAACTTACTCACAACTATAAATACTAATTACTTCTTCACTACTAGAAATACTAGTTACTTCTTCACTACTAGAAATACTAGTTACTTCTTCACTACTATAAATACTAATTACTTCTTCACTACTAGAAATACTAATACATTTGGTCCAACAAAGACCGACAGACTTCACTCCGTGGCTTGAAAACGTTCGTCGACATGAAACCATCAAGACTGACATGATGACGTGACTATTATTCAACAATAATGTCAACAGTGGTGAAGAGTTTTAAGATGTTTACGAGGAAAACAAACG
>NC_141820.1:2500-47500 GCF_982586985.1 Callionymus lyra | reverse complement strand
GTGAAACAGTGAACCAAACTGTCCACGTCTGGGCAGTCATCAAAGGAAAGAGAGTCAAACATAGCAGAAAAACTGTCTGCAGTATCGGCTGAGATGACACGCCTCTGAGACCTAACTTTCAAAGGCTTAGGTTCAGGGATGAAGTCCAGGTTAAACGAGACAAGAGAATGAGCACTCAGATGGACATCATGTACAGATACATTAGAAATGTTCAGGCCAAGAGTAAAAACTAAGTCTAAAAGGTAGGTGGACAGTGTGTCTGGACAGTAAACAGACCTGCAACACAAACCATGTATATAAGAAAGTTCAGAGTAGAAGTACTTTCTGAGGAGGCTTCGATCATTTAACATCTGCAAGAAGCTCCTCTTCATGTTCTACCAGTCTGTGGTGGCCAGTGTTCTATGCTGTGGTGTGTTGGGGTGGAAATGTGTCCAAGAGGAGGTCAACAGGTTGATCAGGAGGGCTGGCTCTGTGGTTGGAATGAAACTGGACTCACTGGTGACAGTTGCTGAGACGAGATCATTGAACAAACTACTATATACTATACTATATATATATATATATACACTGTATATATATATATATATATATATCTTTGGGTCCAACGCTCACGTCTTTATTTTCTTTCTCATGTGAAAAACAACAAGGAACCCGATCTACTTCCTTTAAATTCCCTTCAAAATAAAACAGCGGAAGTATATATTAACACAAGGGCGAGAGCCCAGAAGTTCTTTAGAAATGTATATATAAAGAAAAACAACTTCTCTTAAAAAATCAAATCAAAGGTTATTGTTTTATTTAGAAATGTTGATATTTATTCACACATTTCATTATTTAGCCATTAGTTATGTATTTATAATGACGTCATGACTCTCCACCTGCTCATCATAAACAAAGCCCCTCCCCCTCCCCTCCCCCCTCCCCTCCTCCCCCTCGCTTCAGCAGCGGGAGAACTGAGAGGGAGAGGGTTTATTTCCCCTCAGAGATGTCTTGTAGGCTCCGCATTAAGAATAGTCAGTGAAAGACAGAAAAACCTTCATTTTTGGAATGAAAAACTAAACTAAACTCAAGAACCTTTTATTTTAAAACTACTCTTGATGTTTCTCTGTTTGCACGCGACATGATGATATATACACATAATGTAGATCCACAATAAGACCATATTCGTCTGTTTGTAAAGTCGTATAAACACCTAATATTCAATTTAATCAACTAATTATTCGTCTTTATTGAAGAAAAGTGTAGATGTCGTTGACAGAAACATTCGCCTGTCAGGCACAGCCCAGAGAAAATAACAGCACATTGTTCTGCTGTAGCTCGTCGTGTTTTCTTCAAACCTTCAACTCTTTCATTTTCACTCTTTCATTTTCTCTCTTTCATTCCCGCTCTTAACTCTTGTCTCTGGCGTGGATGAGCTGAACCACCGGTGAGTCATTTATTCCTCGTTATTTTCTACCGATTCATCACCAACCCCCCCTTCATCCTTTTTGTCATCCTTCTCTTCATTTCCATCCATCCATTCAGCCATCCAGCCGCCAATACATCCATCTGTCCATCCATCCGTCCATCTGTACATCCATCCCTCCATCCATCCATCCATCCCTCCATCCATCCATCCATCCATCCATCCATCCATCCATCCATCCATCCATCCATCCATCCATCCATCCATCCATCCATCCATCCATCCCTCCCTCCCTCCATCCCTCCATCCATCCATCCCTCCCTCCCTCCCTCCATCCCTCCCTCCATCATCCATCCATCCATCCATCCATCCATCCATCCATCCATCCATCCCTCCATCCATCCATCCATCCATCCATCATCCCTCCATCCATCCATCCATCCATCCATCCATCCATCCATCCATCCATCCATCCATCCATCCATCCATCCATCCATCCATCCATCCATCCATCCCTCCATCCATTCCTCCATCCCTCCATCCCTCCATCCATCCATCCATCCATCCATCCATCTATCCATCCATCCATCATCCCTCCATCCATCATCCCTCCATCATCCCTCCCTCCATCCCTCCGTGTAAAGATGCTGAAGGATGTTCTTCGACGAATCGTTTCTTTCAAACACGACTCTGTTGCGTCACCGACGGATGAGGATTGTTGTCACGACGACATGTTTAATCCACGCAGGATTATCTTCAACCTCATCATGGCGTCGACTGTGGAAACAGACGAACATCCACGACTTGTTGTGTCAGAACCTGCAGGATTGTGATCAGTTTTCGTTGTCGTTTCATTTTCATTAGGATGTCCTTCATTGTTGGACAATAAACCTGTGAATTCAACATAAAAATGACACAAATGTATTTTATCTCAAGTTTCCCTCGAGAGACTCGTTTAAATTCACCTAAAGATTGTGTTTCTAAACAGAAGCAGTTCTTTTGCTTCATGTCGCTTCAAAGACACTTGAAACCATGAAATACGTTCTTTCTTGAAGTGAGACTTAAATTCAGCCAAAAGGAACAAATAGACACATTTCTTTATTTAAAATAATCTAATTACGATTATTTTATTCAATATTGCGACTAAATAGTTGCTGCTTTTTCCTCATATTTGTTGAATGTTTCTCCGAATCAATAAATAATTATATTACAATGTATTTCCTTGTGATTGTATAAAGTAAGTGATAAAAACATTATTAAGATAAAAGGTAATAATAATACATTGAAAGAAAATGTTATTCAGTTACTTTAATTACACTTGTAAACAAACATAATATAAAACTTGAAGACTTGTAAACATTGACATAAATAATAATAAACACATTTATATTTCTTAGTGAGTCAAAAATCACACAAACTTCACAGAAACGATGATCGACTTTATCGTTTCTTTGGTAAAGATCGTTTCTGTTCTTTGATTTAAAGTGATGGACGTTCATCGGCTTCTCTGTCTTCGTATTGATTATCAGAACGATAGGAACGCCTCCTAATGAGTCACATGACCAGAACCATCTGCTACATTGAAACACTTGGAAACATAGATAGTACACAGTTGATACTCTTCACATTTACTGACATTCTTTCTCCAGAGCAACCATGACAACCGACGACACAGAGACCCACGAGAACAAGCCGAGTCAGCAGGAGGTCGTGGTCCAGAATGCGGGTCTGTCTTCTCCGGAGGACGATCATCTGCGTCCACACAACAGCAGCTCCACTGGTCGCGGGTTGTCCCGCCTCTTCTCTTCCTTCCTGAAGCGACGCTCGCAGTTCGAATGTGAGGCGTCAGACCACCTGGTGAAGGATGAGGACGACGCTAAGGCTCCTATTGCTGACCTGGAACCAGAACTCAAGGCAGAAGAAGAGGTGGCCCTTGACTGGCCGTCCGTCAACACTGGAGAAGCAAAGGTCAGTGTCTCTGCTTAGGTCCAGTCCTTTTGTCCACTGACATCCTGTGTTCAGGCTCTGAAAGAAGAGAAGACGTCCAAGCAAGACCTGGAACTAAAAGAAGCAGTAGACCAGAAGAGTCCAGAAGAACTGGAGAGGACAGAGGAGGACAATAAGCAGCAGGAGGAGGAGAAGGAAGGTACAGCAGAGGTTGATACTGTTGGAGAAAAGAAGGAAGAGAAGATGGAGGCCAAGGCTCCTGCAGCTCCACGTCGACCCAAGAAGATGCAGATTAAAGTGACCCTGCTGGACAACACCGTGTACGAGTGCGAGCTGGACGTAAGAAGAAGCAGGAGTCGCTGTCCATACACCATCATGAATGTCAAACTCATGGAACGTTGTCTCTTCAGAAACACACCAAAGGACAGGAGCTGTTTGTGAAGGTCTGTGACCATCTCAATCTGTTGGAAATGGATTATTATGGTCTGGTCTACTGGGAGTCCAGCACCATGAAGGTGAGACTGAAGGTCACTCTGGCTCAACAGGTTCACTGTTTAACTCATGTTTTATTTGACTCTGTTCACAGACTTGGATGGACCTGACCAAGGAAATCCGTAGACAAGTGCAAGGTGAGTGTGTTTGGAGAAGCAGGTGAACACACCTGACCTCCTTCATACCTGGAGTGTTCGCTCTCACAGATGCTGCTCGACGCTCAACATCTTCTCACGGGACATTGTCTCGGCTCCGGGGTGACAGAAATATTGAATAAAAACAAACCAAATTATCTTCTTCACGATCTGAGTCTTAATTCATCAGCGTTCCATGACTGAGGAACAAATGGTTGGAAAAACACTCGCAATCAAAGTCTTCATTCGTGTCCGACAGAAACAAGAGAGATCATATGTAATGACCTTTGAACCCAAAGGAGAATAATGCCACACAGACGTGTTCAACGGATGAAAGAACGCTGGACTTTATTTCAAGTGTCTTCTCATATGTTATGCTGTTGAAAGTGACTTTGGTTGACTTCAGTCCTGCATGTTTGTCACGCCTGACCTCAGCTTCTCTCCTGCAGGCACCAACTACAACTTCACCTTCAACGTTAAGTTCTACCCCCCCGACCCAGCACAGCTGTCTGAAGACATCACCAGGTACTACCTGTGTCTCCAGCTGCGCCAGGACATCCTTCAGTGCCGCCTGCCGTGTTCCTTCGTGACCCTCGCCCTGCTGGGCTCGTACGCCCTCCAGTCCGAGGTGGGCGAATTCGACCCCGAGGTTCACGGCCCAGAATACGCTAAAGAGATCAAACTGGCTCAAGGTCAGACCAAGGAGCTGGAGGAGAAGATGATCGAGCTGCACCGAACATACAGGTCAGATCTTCATCAAAACTGTGTCTGAAAGTATGAAAGTGATCCAAATATTTGCTTCTAAACATGTTTGTATTTTTGATCATAATGTCAAATAATCACTTGTTTAATCAGAGTCAGCTCCAGAAGCTCACTGGTCCAGAGGCTGAACATCTCGTCGTAAATCTGTCGACTTGCTTCTTCACAGCAGCACCTGATAAAAGTCTCAATAACTTCATGAACATAAACATAAACACAGAACTGCTGTTTTGATCCTGTTTCTTAACCATATATTATCAACGTATGTTGATTCCTCGACATCTCTGAACATTTGTCTCTTGAACGTCTTCTCCTCCAGGTCTATGAGTCCTGCTCAGGCTGACTTGATGTTTTTGGAGAACGCTAAGAAACTGTCCATGTATGGAGTGGACTTGCACCAGGCCAAGGTCAGTTATGCTATTAATATTATAACATTACATTTTATAATAGGAATATCCTAATGACCTATATTATTTCATATTATTATTCTATTCTATTCTGTTATTTCAAGTGTCAAATCATAAGTAAGTAAGTAATAGTTGTTTGTAAAGATATTTCTAGACTACGCTTTAACAATAAAAAGTTTCTTGAAGGAGTCAGTAGATCATCAAACACAGATGTTTCTTGAAGGAGTCAGTAGATCATCAAACACAGATGTTTCTTGAAGGAGTCAGTAGATCATCAAACACAGATGTTTCTTGAAGGAGTCAGTAGATCATTAAACACAGATGTTTCTTGAAGGAGTCAGTAGATCATCAAACACAGATGTTTCTTGAAGGAGTCAGTAGATCATCAAACATAGATGTTTCTTGAAGGAGTCAGTAGATCATCAAACACAGATGTTTCTTGAAGGAGTCAGTAGATCATCAAACACAGATGTTTCTTGAAGGAGTCAGTAGATCATTAAACACAGATGTTTCTTGAAGGAGTCAGTAGATCATCAAACACAGATGTTTCTTGAAGGAGTCAGTAGATCATCAAACACAGATGTTTCTTGAAGGAGTCAGTAGATCATCAAACACAGATGTTTCTTAAAGGAGTCAGTAGATCATCAAACACAGATGTTTTTTGAAGTAGTCAGTAGATCATCAAACACACAGATGTTTCTTGAAGGAGTCAGTAGATCATCAAACACAGATGTTTCTTGAAGGAGTCAGTAGATCATCAAACACAGATGTTTCTTGAAGGAGTCAGTAGATCATCAAACACAGATGTTTCTTGAAAGAGTCAGTAGATCATCAAACACAGATGTTTCTTGAAGGAGTCAGTAGATCATCAAACACAGATGTTTCTTGAAGGAGTCAGTAGATCATCAAACACAGATGTTTCTTGAAGGAGTCAGTAGATCATCAAACACAGATGTTTCTTGAAGGAGTCAGTAGATCATCAAACACAGATGTTTCTTGAAGGAGTCAGTAGATCATCAAACACAGAGATGGTTCCAAAGCTTAGGAGCAACAGTCTGGAAGGATTTCTCTCCTCTGGTCCTGAAGTTCAGGAACCATCAGTAGATTCTGATAACCCACAGACCTCAGAGCCCGAGCTGGGGTGTAAGTCTGGATCAGATCATGAAGGTCTGACCATGAATAGATCTGAAAGTTAGAACCAGAATTTTAAAATGATCCTGAAAGAAACTAGTGAAGAGTTTGAATCAACTGCAGGCGAGACAGTTCCTGCTTGTTTAGACATGAAAACAAACTGTTACAATAGTGTAAACGACACAAACAAATGATAAGATCATGTTGTGACATCATTTAAGTTTATTTTATCACTTTAACAGTTTGTCAGTTTTGTTCAGTGTTAACTCGAGACATTTGTCAAACACCAGGTTTCTCAGTTTGACTGACATAAGTCACTCAAGTACTGACTGAAGAAAGTGTAAACTCAGTTGTAGTTGACGATGTTAGAGAAAAGAATCAACAAAGAGTGAATCACAGTGTGACAATAGAAAAACTTCCTTTTAGAAGAAAACTGGAGCAGAACTCAGTTTTGACGGCCTCTAAATTCTACTGGAGTCAATGTGAAGACAGCACAGGAGAAATATCTCTTAGTCTTAGTCTTAGTCAGGACACTAGCTGCAGATTCTGAGAGATTTTCTAGAACATCCTGACAGAAGAGAGTTACAATAGTCTGGAGGTAACAAAAGCATGGGTGAGCTCTGTGTGTGGTGTTCCCTAGTTAGTGAGAACCTCTGAATCAAGAGATAGAACTATAGTTAGTGAGAACCTCTGGATCAAGAGATTGAACTATAGTTAGTGAGAACCTCTGGATCAAGAAATGGAACTATAGTTAGTGAGAATCTCTGGATCAAGAGATAGAACTATAGTTAGTGAGAACCTCTGGATTAAGAGATAGAACTATAGTTAGTGAGAACCTCTGGATCAAGAGATAGAACTATAGTTAGTGAGAACCTCTGGATCAAGAGATATAACTATTGTTAGTGAGAACCTCTGGATCAAGAGATAGAACTATAGTTAGTGAGAACCTCTGGATCAAGAGATAGAACTGTAGTTAATGAGAACCTCTGGATCAAGAGATTCTTCCGTCTAATGACATTTTCTTCTGTTGTTTTCTTGACCTGAACTCACTCAGATTGAGAAAGGGTTAACTAACCCGTCAGATTAATTTCTATAAGAATATGACCTTGGATGTGATGGTGAAGGTCACAGTTTGACTTCATGACTGTTGTTAGGATCTGGACGGCGTGGACATCATGCTGGGCGTCTGCTCTGGTGGACTCATGGTGTATAAAGATAAACTGAGGATCAACCGGTTCCCTTGGCCCAAAGTCCTGAAGGTGTCGTATAAGAGGAGCAGCTTCTTCATCAAAGTGCGACCTTCAGAGGTGACACCTGGACTCCTGCTCCTCTTCCTGATTATTGTTTATTCATTTGAAGAGAGAAGATGTTTCTGGTTACATTGTTGTGTAGCTTAGATCCAACACAAACATCTCATTAAAGTCTTTCTCTCGCAGGTTGAACAGTATGAAAGTGCCATCGGATTCAAACTACCGAACTATAAGGCAGCTAAGAAGTTGTGGAAAGTGTGTGTGGAGCATCACACCTTCTTCAGGTACACACTTGTGTTTCTGTTTCACACAGTAACCAACCTTTCACACACAATGATCACAAGACACACGCAATGATCACATGACTCACATAAGGATCACATGACTCACATAATGATCACATGACTCACACAATGATCACATGACTCACATAATGATCCCATGACTCACACAATGATCACATGACTCACATAATGATCCCATGACTCAGATAATGATCACATGACTCACATAATGATCTATGACTCACATAATCATCACATGACTCACATAATGATCACATGACTCACATAATGATCACATGACTCACACAATGATCACATGACTCACATAATGATCCCATGACTCAGATAATGATCACATGACTCACATTATCATCACATGACTCACATTGTGATCACATGACTCACATTATGATCACATGACTCAAATAATGATAACATGGCTCACATAATCATCACATGACTCACATAATCATCACATGACTCACATAATGATCACATGACTCACATAATGTTCACATGACTCAGATAATGATCACATGACTCACATAATCATCCCATGACTCACATAATGATAACATGACTCACATAATGATCCCATGACTCAGATAATGATCACATGAATCACAAAATCATCACAAGACTCACATAATGGTCACATGACTCACATAAGGATCACATGACCCACATAATGATCACATGACTCACATAATGATCACATGACTCACATAATGATCTATGACTCACATAATCATCACATGACTCACATAATGTTCACATGAGTCACATAATGATTACATGACTCACATAATGATCACATGACTCACATAATGTTCTCATGACTCACATAATGATCACATGACTCACATAATGATCTATGACTCACGTAATGATCACATGACTCACATAATGATCACATGACTCACATAATGATCTATGACTCACATAATGATCACATGACTCACATAATGATCACATGACTCACATAATGATCAAATGACTCACATAATGATCACATGACTCACATAATGATCACATGACTCACATAATGATCTATGACTCACATAATGATCACATCACTCACATAATGATCACATCACTCACATAATGATCACATGACTCACATAATGATCACATGACTCACATAATGATCTATGACTCACATAATGATCACATGACTCACATAATGATCACATGACTCACATAATGATCTATGACTCACATAATGATCACATGACTCACATAATGATCTATGACTCACATAATGATCACATCACTCACATAATGATCACATCACTCACATAATGATCACATGACTCACATAATGATCACATGACTCACATAATGATCTATGACTCACATAATGATCACATCACTCACATAATGATCACATCACTCACATAATGATCTATGACTCACATAATGATCACATGACTCACATAATGATCACATGACTCACATAATGATCACATGACTCACATAATGATCTATGACTCACATAATGATCACATGACTCACATAATGATCACATGACTCACATAATGATCTATGACTCACATAATGATCACATGACTCACATAATGATCACATGACTCACATAATGATCTATGACTCACATAATGATCACATGACTCACATAATCATCACATGACTCACATTGTGATCACATGACTCACATTATGATCACATGACTCAAATAATGATAACATGGCTCACATAATCATCACATGACTCACATAATCATCACATGAGTCACATAATGATCACATGACTCACATAATGTTCACATGACTCAGATAATGATCACATGACTCACATAATCATCCCATGACTCACATAATGATAACATGACTCACATAATGATCCCATGACTCAGATAATGATCACATGAATCACATAATCATCACAAGACTCACATAATGGTCACATGACTCACATAAGGATCACATGACCCACATAATGATCACATGACTCACATAATGATCACATGACTCACATAATGATCTATGACTCACATAATCATCACATGACTCACATAATGTTCACATGAGTCACATAATGATTACATGACTCACATAATGATCACATGACTCACATAATGTTCTCATGACTCACATAATGATCACATGACTCACATAATGATCTATGACTCACGTAATGATCACATGACTCACATAATGATCACATGACTCACATAATGATCTATGACTCACATAATGATCACATGACTCACATAATGATCACATGACTCACATAATGATCACATGACTCACATAATGATCACATGACTCACATAATGATCACATGACTCACATAATGATCTATGACTCACATAATGATCACATCACTCACATAATGATCACATGACTCACATAATGATCACATGACTCACATAATGATCACATGACTCACATAATGATCTATGACTCACATAATGATCACATGACTCACATAATGATCACATGACTCACATAATGATCACATGACTCACATAATGATCACATGACTCACATAATGATCTATGACTCACATAATGATCACATGACTCACATAATGATCACATGACTCACATAATGTTCACATGACTCACATAATGATCTATGACTCACATAATGATCACATGACTCACATAATGATCACATGACTCACATAATGATCTATGACTCACATAATGATCACATGACTCACATAATGATCACATGACTCACATAATGATCACATGACTCACATAATGATCTATGACTCACATAATGATCACATGACTCACATAATGATCACATGACTCATGACGAGTAAGGGTCATACATACCACATGCAAAACACAAACTTGTGTAAGATTGTATATAAATCACAGATAAATAAATATACTTTATTAACTGAAGTCAAAGTTCACTAACTCAATGAAACATGTCTGCAGACTCAACTCCACAGACATGGCCACGACTCCTCGGAAGTTTCTGGCCTTGGGCTCAAAGTTTCGCTTCAGTGGACGAACTGAAGCTCAGAGCCGACAGGCCAGTTCTCTGATCCACAGACCAGCTCCCTCGTTCCACCGCTCGTCCACCAAGAGGAACTCCAGCAGCATGGATGGAGGTAAAGTGATCACCTGGTCAATCATTAACTCAAGTCTGGGTCCACATGATGACGGTTATCATCATGTGGTTAATCTGTGGTTGACTAACCATTGTGTGGTTAATCTGTGGTTAACTAACCATTGTGTGGTTAATCTGTGGTTGACTAACCATTGTGTGGTTGACTAACCGTTTTGTGGTTAATCTGTGGTTGACTAACCATTGTGTGGTTGACTAACCATTGTGTGGTTAATCTGTGGTTGACTAACCATTGTGTGGTTGACTAACCGTTGTGTGGTTAATCTGTGGTTGACTAACCATTGTGTGGTTGACTAACCGTTGTGTGGTTAATCTGTGGTTGACTAACCATTGTGTGGTTGACTAACCGTTGTGTGGCTAATCTGTGGTTGACTAACCATTGTGTGGTTGACTAACCGTTGTGTGGTTAATCTGTGGTTGACTAACCATTGTGTGGTTAATCTGTGGTTGACTAACCGTTGTGTGGTTAATCTGTGGTTGACTAACTGTCGTGTGGTTAATCTGTGGTTGACTATCCATTGTGTGGTTAATCTGTGGTTGACTAACCATTGTGTGGTTAACTAACCATTGTGTGGTTAATCTGTGGTTGACTAACCATCGTGTGGTTAATCTGTGGTTGACTAACCATCATGTGGTTAATCTGTGGTTGACTTACCATCATGTGGTTACGTAAGTGCGTGTATGTTATTGTACTTGCGTGTTTGCATAAAAAAACAAAAGTTGACGTAATGGTTTGAATCAATAAATGGTTTGAATCAATAAATGGTTTGAATCAATAAATGGTTTGAATCAATAAATGGTTTGAATCAATAAATGGTTTCAATCAATAAATGGTTTCAATCAATACAACTGTAATCGTTCACCTTTCTCTCCTGAAAATGATCAAGTTAACGAGTTAGTGACGCTGAAGTTGACTGAGGAGGTCACAGCGCCACCCACTGGTGTGGACGTGTCATTACACATGACTTCTCACCCACTGTTTGTTGTTCTCAGCCCTGATGTCGACGCCCGACAACAGGTCCGGTCGCCCCGTCAGCGCCCCCCTCTGGTGTGGACGTGTCAGCGCCCCCCTCATGTCGCACACTGCAGCTGACATGACTCCGCCCCCTTTTCTGCGGAGCTTCCAGCGCCACCATGACATCACGGCGCTCCGGAGCAAGATGAAGGAGGAGCAGAAGGTCCAGTCACTCAAGAACCAAAGTCCTGCTGCGGACGTGAAGGTAAGACCTGGTGCTTCGGTCTGGAGGTCAGAGGTCACCAGAGGTCACTTCTTGTGAGACTTGAGGATCCATTTTACCTTGATTTTTGTTCTTTGATGTTTTTGTTGTTTCATTGGGATTTTTGTCCAATTTATATAATCATGAATAAAAAAATTAAAGGCCACAGAATATTAAGATGTATTTATTGATATTATAGAATATATATAGAATCTATTTTCATTATTATTATAGAAAATATTTATTGTTATTGTTATAGAATAAATATTGATAATATTGTGTAATATATATTGTTATTATTATAGAATATATATTGTTATTATTATATAATAAATATAGTTATTATTATAGAATATATATTGTTATTATTATAGAAAATATTTATTGTTATTATTATAGAATAAATATTGATATTATTATAGAATATATATTGTTATTATTATAAAATAAATATAGTTATTATTATAGAATATATATTGTTATTATTATAGAATTAATATTATTATTACAGAATAAATATTGTTGTCGTTACAGAATATATATTGTTATTATTATAGATCATAAATATTGTTATTATTAAAGAATTTATATTGTTATTATTATAGAATTTATATTGTTATTATTATAGAATATATATTGTTATTATTATAGAATTTATATTGTTATTATTATAGAATAAATAGTATTATTATAGATCATAAATATTGTTAGTTACAGAATAAACATTGTTATTATTATAGAATTTATATTGTTATTATTATAGAATATATATTGTTATTATTATAGAATTTATATTGTTATTATTATAGAAAACTATTGAAGACATGGTTGCTGCTGTGTTTGACGTCCTCGTGTCTCCAGGTGTCGAGGAACGAAGGCCGACAGGTGCTGAAGGAGAGAGAGAGTCAGGTGTGTGAGTGTGTGTTCGTCATGTCGTTCACTGGTGTGTAACTGGTGTGTAACTGGTGTGTAACTGGTGTGTAACTGGTGTGTAACATGGTTGTGTCTTCTTGTGGTGGACGTCTCTCAGGACAAGACGAGGACAGAGGTGATGAGAGTGAGGAAGGTCAGAGTTGTCGTGTGATTCTTCTGCTCGTCTGTATGTTCACACGCATGTTTGTTCCACGAGCGACACGTTCAGGTGTAGGTGCAGGTGTAGAAACACCTGGAGGTGTAGAAACACCTGCAGGTGTAGAAACAACTGAAGGTGTAGAAACACCTCAGTGTCGTCCAATATGAACCTTTCTTTGATATTTTAATTCCAATCATTCAAAAGGATTCAATATTCCATATTGAACCGCAAATCTTTTCAATCCAACATGTTGGTCGAACAGTCCAGACATGACTAACAGAACCGAGTCTTTTCAATCCAACATGTTGGTCGAACAGTGAGTCCAAACATGACTAACAGAACCGAGTCTTTTCAATCCAACATGTTGGTCGAACAGTCCAGACATGACTAACAGAACCGAGTCTTTTCAATCCAACATGTTGGTCGAACAGTCCAGACATGACTAACAGAACCGAGTCTTTTCAATCCAACATGTTGGTCGAACAGTGAGTCCAAACATGACTAACAGAACCGAGTCTTTTCAATCCAACATGTTGGTCGAACAGTGAGTCCAGACATGACTAACAGAACCGAGTCTTTTCAATCCAACATGTTGGTCGAACAGTGAGTCCAGACATGACTAACAGAACCGAGTCTTTTCAATCCAACATGTTGGTCGAACAGTGAGTCCAGACATGACTAACAGAACCGAGTCTTTTCAATCCAACATGTTGGTCGAACAGTGAGTCCAGACATGACTAACAGAACCGAGTCTTTTCAATCCAACATGTTGGTCGAACAGTGAGTCCAGACATGACTAACAGAACCGAGTCTTTTCAATCCAACATGTTGGTCGAACAGTGAGTCCAAACATGACTAACAGAACCGAGTCTTTTCAATCCAACATGTTGGTCGAACAGTGAGTCCAAACATGACTAACAGAACCGAGTCTTTTCAATCCAACATGTTGGTCGAACAGTGAGTCCAAACATGACTAACAGAACCAAGTCTTTTCAATCCAACATGTTGGTCGAACAGTGAGTCCAGACATGACTAACAGAACCGAGTCTTTTCAATCCAACATGTTGGTCGAACAGTGAGTCCAAACATGACAAACAGAACCGAGTCTTTTCAATCCAACATGTTGGTCGAACAGTGAGTCCAAACATGAATAACAGAACCGAGTCTTTTCAATCCAACATGTTGGTTGAACAGTGAGTCCAAACATGACAAACAGAACCGAGTCTTTTCAATCCAACATGTTGGTCGAACAGTGAGTCCAGACATGACTAACAGAACCGAGTCTTTTCAATCCAACATGTTGGTCGAACAGTGAGTCCAAACATGACAAACAGAACCGAGTCTTTTCAATCCAACATGTTGGTCGAACAGTGAGTCCAAACATGACTAACAGAACCGAGTCTTTTCAATCCAACATGTTGGTCGAACAGTGAGTCCAAACATGACTAACAGAACCGAGTCTTTTCAATCCAACATGTTGGTCGAACAGTGAGTCCAAACATGAATAACAGAACCGAGTCTTTTCAATCCACATGTCGACACGTCTCTCGCATGATTCACTTCATAACATCGTCAATGACTTTCTCCGATTTTAGTGTCAAATGTTTAGAACTTGAATGTTTTTCTTCCACAGAAAAGAACAAAGAAACTCGAGGGAGAAACTATTTATGTCAGACATTCAAACCTTATGTTCGAGGTTCGTATTCTTGACTCGTGTCTCTTTTCAGCTTCAAGCTCTGGCTTTTTCCATCTTCCTGTCTGACTCGCATGCAAGTACTTAGTGTGTCCCTGTCTGCCTGTCTGTCACTCTACCTGTCTGTCACTCAACCTGTCTGTCACTCTACCTGTCTGTCACTCTACCTGTCTGTCACTCGACCTGTCTGTCACTCGACCTGTCTGTCACTCAACCTGTCTGTCACTCAACCTGTCTGTCACTCTACCTGTCTGTCACTCTATCTGTCTGTCACTCTACCTGTCTGTCATTCGACCTGTCTAACACTCGACCTGTCTGTCACTTGACCTGTCTGTCACTCTATCTGTCTGTCACTCTACCTGTCTGTCACTCAACCTCTCTGTCACTCAACCTGTCTGTCACTCAACCTGTCTGTCACTCTACCTGTCTGTCACTCTATCTGTCTGTCACTCAAGCTGTCTGTCACTCAACCTGTCCTTGTCTGTCCCACTACACAAGTGACGACAACAACAATAAACACGTCTGATAGTACGACACAATCTCTGCTACACAAGTGACGACAACAACAATAAACACGTCTGATAGTATGACACAATCTCTGCTACACAAGTGACGACAACAACAATAAACACGTCTGATAGTACGACACAATCTCTGCTACACAAGTGACGACAACAACAATAAACACGTCTGATAGTATGACACAATCTCTGCTACACAAGTGACGACAACAACAATAAACACGTCTGATAGTACGACACAATCTCTGCTACACAAGTGACGACAACAACAATAAACACGTCTGATAGTACGACACAATCTCTGCTACACAAGTGACGACAACAACAATAAACACGTCTGATAGTACGACACAATCTCTGCTACACAAGTGACGACAACAACAATAAACACGTCTGATAGTACGACACAATCTCTGCTACACAAGTGACGACAACAACAATAAACACGTCTGATAGTACGACACAATCTCTGCTACACAAGTGACGACAACAACAATAAACACGTCTGATAGTACGACACAATCTCTGCTACACAAGTGACGACAACAACAATAAACACGTCTGATAGTATGACACAATCTCTGCTACACAAGTGACGACAACAACAATAAACACATCTGATCGACAGTCATAGACCTCGATTGTGTTTGAATATTCATTCAATAGTTTCTGTTCCTTCATTCGTGCTGTGAGTGAACGTCAGCAGTCGTGTCTCTGAGTGTCTGTGCTTCTCAGGACATGGACAAAACCCAGACGGAGATCATGCGTCACCACACCAGCATCAGTGAACTCAAGAGGAGCTTCATGGAGTCTCTTCCTGACCCTCGACCCAACGAGTGGGACAAACGTCTGTCCACCAACTCACCCTTCCGTTCCGTCAACGGTCAGCAGGCGGTGAGTCTCCCCTCAACCTCATGACCTGGATGACCTCTGTTCTGGTCTTCAACGAGACCACCTCACAGCTGGAAGGTTGCAGGTGTTGACAGGTGGAGGATTTGATTGACTATTGTATCGTAGAAGCAGGTGTTGGAGGATCAGGAGGGTTGACCACGAATATACGTTTGCATTAAAAAAGTATTGCACTGGTCAACAGAGTAGACACGTGGGGGAAGAAAGTCCAGAGAGTCCGAGTGTTGCCATCATTGGAAGTGAGTTGACGAAGTCCCTGCAGTGGAGGATGTTGTGTTGATGCACTTCCTGGTGAACAGTTGGATACGTTTTTTTATTTGTGCTTTTTTTTTATAATTTCCTGGGACTCCTGTGTTTGTCTCTATGTAGACTTGACCATTAAGTGTTTTGTTTTGATTTCTCAAGTTCTTTGTGACCCTGGTCTAGAAAGATCTTATACAAATAACTAGTACTCAGTTACTCTCTTTTCTTGGAGAGCCTTTCCAGTTGAGCGTTGAGCTGAACCAGGTGTTGGTGAAGGAAGAGTTCGTCCAGCAGAGGTTCAAGAGCATTGTTGTCATGTGACACCAGGTCAGCAGAAGTAGCAGCTTGTTGATGCTAAAAGTTCAATGGTGAGACTTTCTTGAACTGTAAAGTGTCTTGAGATGATAAGAGGCTTTGAATTGAATTCATATGGTTAGAGATTAATTGAACTAGAACTACAGCAGCAAACTTGATCAAGGATGAAAGGCTGTAGAAATCAATGTATTTCTGCAAATGAAAACTGTCGAGGCATCAGATGAACTGAGGAGAGCGAGTCCATGTTGAATAATATTGGAAGAGACTATCACAGGGTACAAAAGTGATCTGTTCATCCACTGGTGAGACTATCACAGGGTACAAAAGTGATCTGTTCATCCACTGGTGAGACTATCACAGGGTACAAAAGTGATCTGTTCATCCACTGGTGAGACTATCACAGGGTACAAAAGTGATCTGTTCATCCATTGGTGAGACTATCACAGGGTACAAAAGTGATCTGTTCATCCATTGGTGAGACTATCACAGGGTACAAAAGGGATCTGTTCATCCATTGGTGAGACTATCACAGGGTACAAAAGGGATCTGTTCATCCATTGGTGAGGTATCCATCTTCCATCAACAGATTTTTATTAATAGCAAGTTTAAGTCTAGTTGTTGTTGTGGTTCACTAAATATTGGACCTGATAGAACCAGAGCTTTGTATGATTTACAAAGATTAAATTTGATGATTGATGGTTTATTTACATTTTTAGTTTAAACTTGCTCTAAACTACCAGTGTAGAACCTGAGGTCAAGATAAAACCATCACTGTGGAAGAAAAACTGCCTCTTGTAGGTAGAAACCTTGAAAGTACCAGACTCCGGCAGACAGTCTCCTTCACAACTGATCAGTCATCAGCCAACTGATCATTTAGAAATGTGTATATTACTATAATACAGCAAAGAGGACTCAAGTGTGGGGAGGAGATACAGAAGACATGCCACTCTCAACCAAGCCAGAGGGCCCAGGCCCAGCACATCCGGATTCAGAAGTCAAACCGAATCCCAGACCAGGCAGGTAGTTAAATCACCGACGCCAGCCATGACCCTGAACCCTGACGAAAGGGCTGGCCAAACCCAAGCGGCCCACAGGGGCAAGTAGTAGCAAGAAGATGGCGCAAAGAGGGAAGGCACCAGGAGCAGGCGCCATGAGGTGGGGAGCCGGAGTGCCAACTGCCCAAGGACAGCCAGCGAACCAGCCAGAGGACAGATTATCTGGGCTAGCCAGTGCCCCAGAAGACCCCCCGCCCCCCACACCACAAGACAGAGGACCATAGGAAGACAGGCCAGAGCGTTAGCTCCCACAGCAGCAGCGGTCCAGACCGAACGCGCCCCACACTACCACGGCCAACAGCAGTGCGACCAAGTATAAGTGGTGACCACGAGTCACTCTCTGAACCAACACATGCAGTGATTCAAGCTCAAGTGAATGAATAAATAAATAATCTTTCAAATCTTCTGGTTTTAGATCATGTGAACTTTTTCAAGTTTTCCACTCGATGTTCGTTGTCTTAATGATGTGAGTTTGTTGGACTGTCTAAGTAACTCGATTACATTGAAGGTCTTCAGCAGTGAAAATGATGTACTTTGTCCTTTAAATTTTCCGCAAACCAACATTATTGTTATTATAATTCTTGATTATTCTTGATAATTATTCTTGTCTTTTTCTGCTGCGGGGGCTGCAGCTTCAGTAGGAGGCCAAGACTTCCCTAGCCCCAGCTTCTTGGTCCAGCTCTCCCTGGGGGACCACAAGCGTTCCCAGACCAGCTGAGAGACGTAGTCTCTCCAGCGTGTCCTGGGTCTGCCCCGTGGTCGCTTAACGGTGCGACATGAACACCTTACCAGGGTTCGGTCTGGAGGCGTCCTAATCAGATTTTAGCAGTTTTACTCTGAGTCTCCCCCCGATGACCTTGCTTCTCACCCTCTCTCTAAGAGAGTCCAGAGAAAGAGAAATCTTATTTTTGCCTCTTGCACCAACGATGATGTTCTTACGGTCACTTACCACTGTTCATGACCATAGGTGAGGTTAGAAAGAAGGATCGACAAGTATACATAGAGCTTTGCCTTTTGGCTCAGCTCTCTCTTCACTACCACAGATCGGTGCATCGTCATAACTGTTGACTCTGCCCCAATCTGTCGATCTCTCGCTCCATTCTTCGACTATCTGACGGACTTTGCTTTCCAGGACCCCTAAAAACAGGCGCTTACCATCAAACCCCACCCCCTGGGCCTGGGCAGGGGAAACTCTTATTAGTATTTTTCTTCACAAGGGCTGTTTGAGCTACTCTTTGACCCGTTTGCCTTGGGTGACCCTACCAGACAACATACTGTTGCTCCAAGGAAAACTGGGATCCACAAACCCCTCTACCACGTTAAGGTGGTAGCTCAAGGAAGAGAAGATTTATATTGTGTTTCAGAAAATAAAGTTTAGGATAAAAAAAAAAACAACAACCATAAAACGTCATCATTTGAGACTTAGTTATCGTCAATTTTGGTCAAAGAATCTAGTGGGTCTGGCTGGTCATCGTGTCCATATTAGTCTCGATGCTTTTGTCCAACATTAGACCATGAACCTCTAGTTCACACTTATGGGTCCAAAACCTGCCTTATGACCTCTGACCTTCTTCCTAAGTGATGTTAGAAAACCTTCCTAAAGAAGTGGAACGTTTCTTCACAGCCGCCCGAGAGCCTGGAAGAGTCCGGAGCGTTGAGTGCACAGACCGTCACGTCCGAGACCATCAGCACCACCACCACCACACAGATCACCAAGGTCAGACTTCAAAGTCAAAGTCCCTTTCAAAGCTTCTTCAAGGTCACACCTCATGTAGACAAAACATATTTTAATGGATAAAAACCTTCTACAGCTCAAGCTCGTAGTTTCCCATACATGTCATCATCTGGTTCCAAACAGGCTCTGCAGACAATGTGCTCCTTAGAGTTCCTAAGAGTTCCTAAGAGTTCCTGAGAGTTCCTGAGAGTTCCTAAGAGTTCCTAAGAGTTCCTGAGAGTTCCTGAGAGTTCCTTAGAGTTCCTAAGAGTTCCTGAGAGTTCCTAAGAGTTCCTGAGAGTTCTGCTCCTCAATGCTGGTGTCAGCGTGAGGAAGCTTGATGGATCAGAATAAAACCTCATGAATGTTTCAAGACGACAGAAAAAAAACTGTCCAAAGGGAATAAAAACAGGAGTATTTGATTTGTTTTACATGATAAACATTTAATGATGAATAATTGATTGATTGATAAACTGATCAATCAATGGATGGATGATAGATGGGTGTATTGACGGATATATTGACTGACATCTCTGCTCTGGTGCTGTAGACGGTCAAAGGAGGCATTTCTGAGACTCGTATTGAGAAGAGAATCATCATCACTGGAGACACTGAGATCGATCATGACAAGGTCAAAGTTCAAAGGTTGATTCTCCACATGTGTGATGTTAAAGATGTTTTTGGTTCAAACCTCCAGGCTCTGGCTCAGGCCATCAGAGAAGCTAAAGAGCAACATCCCGACATGTCGGTCACTAAAGTGGTTGTTCACCAGGAAACTGAAATCTCTCCGGAATAAAGGGTGAGTCAACACAACTGTTGTGTAGACGTGTGTGTGTCTTTGGTCCTGTTTGCATTTGAACAACCAAACGTCTGAAGTGACATCTGTCCATCACAGCATTGACACACACGCGTAAACACACACACACACACGTTTGTACAGCTTCAGTCTTGTTTTGTATCAAAAAAAGTATTTTATTGTCTTTTATTATCTTCTGTGCTTCAGATCCGTCGACATCATGAAGACCTTCCGTGAAGAATCAGAAAAATAATCTTTCCTTGTCTCGTCAATCTGCCGAACAACAAAGTTTTCTAAAGGCGAGAAAAATCAGGCCTTTTGTTTATTTTTATACAACTTTCATACCAGAACTGCTCGTTTTCTACATCGTGGTCTAAAGTGCACGACGTGATTCTTCTCCTTTAATCTTGATGTGAACCAAATATTCTATTTTCCTCAAAGTTGTCCTTTGATCCTGTTGTTAAACTTTCTTCAGCCCTTTGTGTGCGTTTGTTGTTTTTCAAACAGTATTTTAGATTCTTTTTGACTTTGTGACACAGTTTCATTAGATTAAACTTTGTATGTTTCATTTCATTAAACACAAACATGTAGAAGTCAATCAATCAAACACAAACATGGAGACAACAATCAAACACAGATGTTTCTGGAAAGAGTCAGTAGATCATCAAACACAGATGTTTCTTGAAGGAGTCAGTAGATCATCAAACACAGATGTTTCTTGAAGGAGTCAGTAGATCATTAAACACAGATGTTTCTTGAAGGAGTCAGTAGATCATCAAACACAGATGTTTCTTGAAGGAGTCAGTAGATCATTAAACACAGATGTTTCTTGAAGGAGTCAGTAGATCATCAAACACAGATGTTTCTTGAAGGAGTCAGTAGATCATCAAACAAATATGTTTCTTGAAGGAGTCAGTAGATCATCAAACACAGATGTTTCTTGAAGGAGTCAGTAGATCATCAAACAAATATGTTTCTTGAAGGAGTCAGTAGATCATCAAACACAGATGTTTCTTGAAGGAGTCAGTAGATCATCAAACACAGATGTTTCTTGAAGGAGTCAGTAGATCATCAAACACAGATGTTTCTTGAAGGAGTCAGTAGATCATCAAACACAGATGTTTCTTGAAGGAGTCAGTAGATCATCAAACACAGATGTTTCTCGAAGGAGTCAGTAGATCATCAAACACAGATGTTTCTCGAAGGAGTCAGTAGATCATCAAACACAGATGTTTCTTGAAGGAGTCAGTAGATCATCAAACACAGATGTTTCTTGAAGGAGTCAGTAGATCATCAAACACAGATGTTTCTCGAAGGAGTCAGTAGATCATCAAACACAGATGTTTCTTGAAGGAGTCAGTAGATCATCAAACACAGATGTTTCTTGAAGGAGTCAGTAGATCATCAAACACAGATGTTTCTTGAAGGAGTCAGTAGATCATCAAACACAGATGTTTCTCGAAGGAGTCAGTAGATCATCAAACACAGATGTTTCTCGAAAGAGTCAGTAGTCTGTGTTGTCTTTACATTGACTCCAGTAGGTTTTCTACTCTATACACTCCATTTTTCCTCCTCCCTCACTTTTCTCTCCTCCTTTCTCTCACTGTATCCTCCCTCCCTCACTCTTCTCTCTTTTTTCTCAATGTATCCTCCCTCACTCTTCTCTCTTCTTTTCTCTCACTGTATCCTCCCTCACTCTTCTCTTTTCTTTTCTCTCACTGTATCCTCCCTCACTCTTCTCTCTTCCTTTTTCTCAATGTATCCTCCCTCACTCTTCTCTCCTCTTTTCTCTCACTGTATCCTCCCTCACTCTTCTCTCCTCTTTTCTCTCACTGTATCCTCCCTCACTCTTCTCTCCTCTTTTCCACTGTATCCTCCCTCACTCTTCTCTCCTCTTTTCCACTGTATCCTCCCTCACTCTTCTCTCTTCTTTCCTCTCACTCTTCTCTCCATCTATCTGTCTACCCCTCCATCCTTCCTCCCAGCCACTCACAGCAGGAGTCAACACTGAGTCTGGTTCTGCTCCAGGTTTCTTCTAAAATGATTTTTTCCTACCGTCATGCTGTGATTCACTTATTGTTTATTATTTTCTGCAACATCATCAACTGAGTCTTCACATCACTTTGTTATGATTAACTCTGACCTCAAACTGATGAACATGGTGTCAATGACTGAGAACTTCTTTCCATATTTCCTCCTTTTATTTTGTCACTTTGAATTCGTATTGTTTCAGTCAATTCTTCACAAGGTCATTTTGTAGATTCTGTCTCTTTCAAGTCCGGTCAGAGCTCAGATCTTGACCGTTATGTAGACCATCCGTTCTCCTCGTGGTTAGTGGCATCATGGTTCAGTTTGTAGGAATTTTTCTTGAATGAGATGAAACTGTTCGGACACTTCACTCTTCATTTGAGGGAATTCTTTGTCTCAACATGAGTCGATTAAAGAATCAGGTTCAAGGTCGACTCCGTTGTGATGTTGAAGATGTCAAATGATCAAACTAAATGTCCTTAGAGGACCTTCTGACTGCACCTCAAGTCTGTTCTCCCATGAAGTTGAGCAGAAACTTGTCCAGAGTGAAGACTCTTCCCCAGCCAACACCTGCCTCCATGCTGATGAACTCCTCCAGGTTCATGTCACACTCTGAGGAGCAAGAGGACCATCAGAGCTTCACACAGGTACGTGTCAGCTGCTCACCTGCGCTGCTGATGATTGGATAGTGAGGAGGAAGCATCTTCCATCGTCCAGACTCGTCCTTCATGTGTGATCGGTCGGAGGAGAAGTTCTTCAAAAAGCAGGTCGACGGTACAACACGGAATTTCCTGTTTGGTTCAAACACACAATTATCTGGACAATCAATATAAACAGTAAACTATCATGAAGAAGAAAACTGAAATTTGTACCAACTTCACCATCTAAATGACTTCATAACTCATAAAATCATTATAAATAATTATATATATATATATATATTCATTTATTTGCATTTGTATCATTTATACTAAACATTTATATCATATATGAAGATTTCAGCAGCTGTTTAGTTTAACAAAACTAAATCCAAGCGTCACCTGTGGAACTGAGGTTTGAGTTCATGGTCTGAGTGCAGGGCTTTGGTGGCGTATTGCTCAAGGGTGCATGGGAAGGACATGACAGTGTCCAGATCATAGATCAGAGGCTCGAACTCTGGACTTTGATGCAGGAGCACCACATGGTAGTCCTGAGAGGAAGCATGACATCATGAGTCCAGTAGATTGTGACCAGAGAACTGGACTCACCCAGATGACCGGATCCTCTCCAGAACCAGACTTCTGCTGCCAGAGTGGCACCTGCAGCACAGAAACTATTTATCTCAGAGAGAGAAGACGATGATGTTCACAACAATATAGGAACATTGTTGAGACTGTCACACACGGACACACACTGTCACACACGGACACACACTGTCACACACGGACACACACTGACACACACAGACACACACTGTCACACACTGTCACACACTGTCACACACGGTCACACACAGACACACACTGTCACACACTGACAAACACTGTCACACACTGTCACACACGGACACACACTGTGGTGTCTTTGTTGCTTTGCTGCCTCATCAGGCTCCAGCGATGTGTGCCTAGAATACTGTCTTAAACTTGCATTAAATAAAAAACATTGGCTAACCGTTGACAATTTAGCAGCTAAAAGACAAAACACAGCAAATATTTCTTAAACTTTGATTTACTGTGTAGTCTTACTTGACAACAAAACCTTCACACCTAAAATATGATTTTCTTTTTTCAGCTATTGTTTGGTCACAATGTTTCAATGTTCATCTTTATAATTGTCCTCATGGTGGCGCTGTTGTTGCATGCAGGGCGGGGAAAGAACGTTTCACTGCAAACGTAAAATAAATGTTGGTTAGAAATATATATTTTATGCGACTTAATTGTTGTTAAGTAAGAAAATATACTTATTTAATGCATTTTGTCCTTTGGCTGCTCATTTTTCCATGTCAACTTTTATTTTCTCCAAAATTGGGTTCATTTTACCAACACTTTCTTTTTTACAATGATAACTAAAGATTTAAAGATGACACTATTTTAGCAACATGTATATACAGTTGCGGTCAAAAGTTTAACTACACGAGTAAAGGACATAATGTCAAGGCTCTCTTGAGTTTCCCGTTATTTCTACGACTCTGATTATTCTTTCACAGAGTGATTGGAAAAGATTCTTCTTTGTCACGAAAAACATTCATTACGTTTGGTTCTTGTATGACTTTATTATGGGTTGACAGGAAAAGTGGCGAAATCTGCTCCGTCAAAAATATACAAACAGTGCTAATATTTGGTAACATGTCTCTTGGCCATTTTCTCTCACCGCTTTCTTCTGGTTGGAGATGAAGACCACGAACAGCTGGCTCAGAGGAACGCTGCCGTCACTCCTCACAAAGTCACACAACTTCCACACATTTTCCTCGCTGGAAGAGAACGATGTGTCGCCTCAGTGACATATTTACACAACAATACACCATGAAGCTTATTTCAGTCAGTCTTCATCTACACAAACACAAATAGGAATTTCTTCCGACAACATCCTTGTTTCTGCTGCTGTGACCAGACACGTTATCAGGAATTGATCAACAATTACTACACACACAATGACAACAATGTCTTCACAAACGAGTGAATAAATGGTAAACACAGTTGCACACTCACCAGTAACAGCTCGTGTAAACACAATCTTCACGTTTCAAGGTTATTCTTCTTTCTTCCAAAGTCATGGTCACTGAAAGTCCAAAAAGTAATTTGAGACACAAAAGTTCATTTGATCCATTAATAAGAAGCTGGTTGAACATAAAGTGTGTACTGTTTTCATACTGCAGTACAACAACTCTTTTAATTGTGTTCATACTGCAGTACAACAACTCTTTTAATTGTTTTCATACTGCAGTACAACAACTATTTTAATTGTGTTCATACTGCAGTACAACAACTCTTTTAATTGTTTTCATACTGCAGTACAACAACTCTTTTAATTGTGTTCATACTGCAGTACAACAACTATTTTAATTGTGTTCATACTGCAGTACAACAACTCTTTTAATTGTTTTCATACTGCAGTACAACAACTCTTTTAATTGTGTTCATACTGCAGTACAACAACTCTTTTAATTGTGTTCATACTGCAGTACAACAACTTTTTTAATTGTGTTCATACTGCAGTACAACAACTCTTTTAATTGTTTTCATACTGCAGTACAACTCTTTTAATTGTGTTCATACTGCAGTACAACAACTCTTTTAATTGTGTTCATACTGCAGTACAACAACTCTTTTAATTGTGTTCATACTGCAGTACAACAACTATTTTAATTGTGTTCATACTGCAGTACAACAACTCTTTTAATTGTTTTCATACTGCAGTACAACAACTATTTTAATTGTTTTCATACTGCAGTACAACAACTCTTTTAATTGTGTTCATACTGCAGTACAACAACTCTTTTAATTGTTTTCATACTGCAGTACAACAACTCTTTTAATTGTGTTCATACTGCAGTACAACAACTATTTTAATTGTGTTCATACTGCAGTACAACAACTCTTTTAATTGTGTTCATACTGCAGTACAACAACTCTTTTAATTGTTTTCATACTGCAGTACAACAACTCTTTTAATTGTGTTCATACTGCAGTACAACAACTCGTTTAATTGTGTTCATACTGCAGTACAACAACTCTTTTAATTGTTTTCATACTGCAGTACAACAACTCTTTTAATTGTGTTCATACTGCAGTACAACAACTCTTTTAATTGTATTCATACTGCAGTACAACAACTCTTTTAATTGTGTTCATACTGCAGTACAACTCTTTTAATTATTTTCATACTGCAGTACAACAACTCTTTTAATTGTGTTCATACTGCAGTACAACAACTCTTTTAGTTGTTTTCATACTGCAGTACAACAACTCTTTTAATTGTTTTCATACTGCAGTACAACAACTATTTTAATTGTGTTCATACTGCAGTACAACAACTCTTTTGATTGTGTTCATACTGCAGTACAACAACTCTTTTAATTGTTTTCATACTGCAGTACAACAACTCTTAATTGTTTTCATACTGCAGTACAACAACTATTTTAATTGTGTTCATACTGCAGTACAACAACTATTTTAATTGTGTTCATACTGCAGTACAACAACTCTTTTAATTGTTTTCATACTGCAGTACAACAACTCTTTTAATTGTGTTCATACTGCAGTACAACAACTCTTTTAATTGTTTTCATACTGCAGTACAACAACTCTTTTAATTGTGTTCATACTGCAGTACAACAACTCTTTTAATTGTTTTCAAACTGCAGTACAACAACTCTTTTAATTGTTTTCATACTGCAGTACAACCACTCTTTTAATTGTGTTCATACTGCAGTACAACAACTTGTGTTACAATCAGCTCTATCTTGTACTTAAATACATCAATAATGAAAAATGCATTTAATCTTATTCAACATTTTCACTTCAGTCCATTACAAGGTTAAACGGTTAATTCAACAATTAAATAACATTCTTGTTACCGTAGTACTTGAACATATGGTCTTTTGCTTTTGATGTAGTTTTCTGCGACGTGTGATACGTCATGAACTGCGACAACATAACAATGTAAATACTACTGTATTGTGTATTTGAGAAAGTTTCTCTTAACCCAGCATTGATACATAATAACACCGGGACCTTAATCAGAATATAAATGTAGATTTTGAATTTAAAAAAAAGAAAAAAAAAGTTTTACACATAGAGCGTGTGTGTCGTGGCCATGGAAACCACACAGACTGTAGTGGGAGTGATATTTTGATACAATGCATTGATGTTCATTTGATGATAAACGTCTCTTTGAACGATAACAGTTTTCATGCTCGGATCCCTGTTGTGTATAAAGAACTTAAAGTACTTCTTGACACGTGGATTCATTCAAACGTGTAAATAATAATGTAAATAATAATAACAAACACCATGAATGAGCAGCTGGTTTACCGTAAAGCATGTAATACAAGTGCACTTGAGTAGGAGCAGCAAGAACAGTAGTTTTGTGACCTGGTCTAGAAATATAATAAAATATATAATAACCAAGACTTACTTGTTACACAAAAATCAAAGTCAGTCCGAGATCCAGCGTTAGATCATGACGTCATTATGACGCGCACGGTTAGCTCGATGCTAACTTGGCTGTTCATCGTGGAAATGATGATAATGCACAATATTAAACATGTGTCAGTATTTTCAAACCTTTAATTTACTATAATGTATTTTCTTCTCTGTTAAACTTTTCTGACGCGCTCACTGATGTATTATTGATACAAAACTTTATTGATCTCCTTCGGGTGATTTTTATTTATTGTAGAACATAAAAAACGAGTTTCTACTCACTTAGTCTCCGCGAATCCTCAGCAAAGAGGGATCATATATGAATGTAAACATGAATATATATTTATATAATATCTCTTCGGTACAGAATCTCTGCACCCTGGAGTATCCGCATTAGATGACGTCACTACGGTTCTCTCACAGGGACAAAACACGACATCCTCCAGGCTGCGCATGCGCGAGACTCACTAGATCGCAGTTTGAAAGTCTTCAAATATTTCAACAATGATTTAAAACATTTACACATTGTTTGATTAAGAAAACACGTGACGAACCTAAGATCTTAGTTTACTTCAATAGTATTTTGCAAACATCATATTATTAAAGGAATCATAAATAAATGTTTGGACAGAGAATAAGTCATTTATATTTGATGATGTTTCTCAGACCAGATCACAAATAACTTAAACAATCAAAATAATACTCAATTAAATATATACTTTAAAGATCAAGATAATACTGAGAACAACACAGGAGTTCCATAAAATCAAGGAAAAGCCTGAACAAATTAAAGTGTGTTGGGATGTTTCTTGAAGGAGTCAGTAGATCATCAAACACAGATGTTTCTTGAAGGAGTCAGTAGATCATCAAACACAGATGTTTCTTGAAGAAGTCAGTAGATCATCAAACACAGATGTTTCTTGAAGGAGTCAGTAGATCATCAAACACAGATGTTTCTTGAAGGAGTCAGTAGATCATCAAACACAGATGTTTCTTGAAGGAGTCAGTAGATCATCAAACACAGATGTTTCTTGAAGGAGCTAGTAGATCATCAAACACAGATGTTTCTTGAAGGAGCTAGTAGATCATCAAACACAGATGTTTCTTGAAGGAGTCAGTAGATCATCAAACACAGATGTTTCTTGAAAGAGTCAGTAGATCATCAAACACAGATGTTTCTTGAAGGAGTCAGTAGATCATCAAACACAGATGATTCTTGAAGGAGCTAGTAGATCATCAAACACAGATGTTTCTTGAAGGAGTCAGTAGATCATGAAACACAGATGTTTCTTGAAGGAGTCAGTAGATCAGGAAACACAGATGTTTCATGAAGGAGTCAGTAGATCATCAAACACAGATGTTTCTTGAAGGAGTCAGTAGATCATTAAACACAGATGTTTCTTGAAGGAGTCAGTAGATCTTCAAACACAAATGTTTCTTGAAGGAGTCAGTAGATCATGAAACACAGATGTTTCTTGAAGGAGTCAGTAGATCATGAAACACAGATGTTTCTTGAAGGAATCAGTAGATCATGAAACACAGATGTTTCTTGAAGGAGTCAGTAGATCATCAAACACAGATGTTTCTTGAAGGAGTCAGTAGATCATCAAACACAGATGTTTCTTGAATAAGTCAGTAGATCATCAAACACAGATGTTTCATGAAGGAATCAGTAGATCATCAAACACAGATGTTTCTTGAAGGAGTCAGTAGATCTTCAAACACAGATGTTTCTTGAAGGAGTCAGTAAATCATCAAACACAGATGTTTCTTGAAGGAGTCAGTAGATCATCAAACACAAATGTTTCATGAAGGAGTCAGTAGATCATGAAACACAGATGTTTCTATATAAATAGAGATTATTATTATTATTATTATTATTAGATCATCAAACACAGATGTTTCTCGAAGGAGTCAGTAGATCATCAAACACAGATGTTTCTCGAAGGAGTCAGTAGATCATCAAACACAGATGTTTCATGAAGGAGTCAGTAGATCATCAAACACAGATGTTTCTTGAAGGAGTCAGTAGATCTTCAAACACAGATGTTTCTTGAAGGAGTCAGTAGATCATCAAACACAGATGTTTCATGAAGGAGTCAGTAGATCATCAAACACAGATGTTTCTTGAAGGAGTCAGTAGATCATCAAACACAGATGTTTCTTGAAGGAGTCAGTAGATCATCAAACACAGATGTTTCTTGAAGGAGTCAGTAGATCATCAAACACAGATGTTTCTTGAAGGAGTCAGTAGATCATCAAACACAGATGTTTCTTGAAGGAGTCAGTAAATCATCAAACACAGATGTTTCTTGAAGGAGTCAGTAGATCATCAAACACAGATGTTTCTTGAAGGAGTCAGTAGATCATCAAACACAGATGTTTCTCGAATGAGTCAGTAGATCATCAAACACAGATGTTTCATGAAGGAGTCAGTAGATCATCAAACACAGATGTTTCTTGAAGGAGTCAGTAGATCATCAAACACAAATGTTTCATGAAGGAGTCAGTAGATCATGAAACACAGATGTTTCTTGAAGGAGTCAGTAGATCATGAAACACAGATGTTTCTTGAAGGAGTCAGTAGATCATCCAACACAGATGTTTTTTGAAGGAGTCAGTAGATCATCAAACACAGATGTTTCTTGAAGGAGTCAGTAGATCATCAAACACAGATGTTTCTTGAAGGAGTCAGTAGATCATCAAACACAGATGTTTCATGAAGGAGTCAGTAGATCATCAAACACAGATGTTTCTTGAAGGAGTCAGTAGATCATCAAACACAGATGTTTCTTGAAGGAGTCAGTAGATCATCAAACACAGATGATTCTTGAAGGAGCTAGTAGATCATCAAACACAGATGTTTCTTGAAGGAGCTAGTAGATCATCAAACACAGATGTTTCTTGAAGGAGTCAGTAGATCATCAAACACAGATGTTTCTTGAAAGAGTCAGTAGATCATCAAACACAGATGTTTCTTGAAGGAGTCAGTAGATCATCAAACACAGATGTTTCTTGAAGGAGTCAGTAGATCATCAAACACAGATGTTTCATGAAGGAGTCAGTAGATCATCAAACACAAATGGTTCTTGAAGGAGTCAGTAGATCATCAAACACAGATGTTTCCTGAAGGAGTCAGTAGATCATCAAACACAAATGGTTCTTGAAGGAGTCAGTAGATCATCAAACACAGATGTTTCTTGAAGGAGTCAGTAGATCATCAAACACAGATGATTCTTGAAGGAGCTAGTAGATCATCAAACACAGATGTTTCTTGAAGGAGTCAGTAGATCATGAAACACAGATGTTTCTTGAAGGAGTCAGTAGATCATGAAACACAGATGTTTCTCGAAGGAGTCAGTAGATCATCAAACACAGATGTTTCATGAAGGAGTCAGTAGATCATCAAACACAGATGTTTCTTGAAGGAGTCAGTAGATCATCAAACACAGACGTTTCTTGAAGGAGTCAGTAGATCTTCAAACACAAATGTTTCTTGAAGGAATCAGTAGATCATGAAACACAGATGTTTCTTGAAGGAGTCAGTAGATCATGAAACACAGATGTTTCTTGAAGGAATCAGTAGATCATGAAACACAGATGTTTCTTGAAGGAGTCAGTAGATCATCAAACACAGATGTTTCTTGAAGGAGTCAGTAGATCATCAAACACAGATGTTTCTTGAAGAAGTCAGTAGATCATCAAACACAGATGTTTCATGAAGGAGTCAGTAGATCATCAAACACAGATGTTTCTTGAAGGAGTCAGTAGATCTTCAAACACAGATGTTTCTTGAAGGAGTCAGTAGATCATCAAACACAGATGTTTCTTGAAGGAGTCAGTAGATCATCAAACACAGATGTTTCTTGAAGGAGTCAGTAGATCATCAAACACAGATGTTTCTATATAAATAGAGATTATTATTATTATTATTATTATTAGATCATCAAACACAGATGTTTCTCGAAGGAGTCAGTAGATCATCAAACACAGATGTTTCTCGAAGGAGTCAGTAGATCATCAAACACAGATGTTTCATGAAGGAGTCAGTAGATCATCAAACACAGATGTTTCTTGAAGGAGTCAGTAGATCTTCAAACACAGATGTTTCTTGAAGGAGTCAGTAGATCATCAAACACAGATGTTTCATGAAGGAGTCAGTAGATCATCAAACACAGATGTTTCTTGAAGGAGTCAGTAGATCATCAAACACAGATGTTTCTTGAAGGAGTCAGTAGATCATCAAACACAGATGTTTCTTGAAGGAGTCAGTAAATCATGAAACACAGATGTTTCTTGAAGGAGTCAGTAGATCATGAAACACAGATGTTTCTCGAATGAGTCAGTAGATCATCAAACACAGATGTTTCATGAAGGAGTCAGTAGATCATGAAACACAGATGTTTCTTGAAGGAGTCAGTAGATCATGAAACACAAATGTTTCATGAAGGAGTCAGTAGATCATGAAACACAGATGTTTCTTGAAGGAGTCAGTAGATCATCAAACACAGATGTTTCTTGAAGGAGTCAGTAGATCATCAAACAGAGATGTTTCTTGAAGGAGTCAGTAGATCATGAAACACAGATGTTTCTTGAAGGAGTCAGTAGATCATGAAACACAGATGTTTCTTGAAGGAGTCAGTAGATCATCCAACACAGATGTTTTTTGAAGGAGTCAGTAGATCATCAAACACAGATGTTTCTTGAAGGAGTCAGTAGATCATCAAACACAGATGTTTCTTGAAGCAGTCAGTAGATCATCAAACACAGATGTTTCTTGAAGGAGTCAGTAGATCATGAAACACAGATTTTTCATGAAGGAGTCAGTAGATCATCAAACACAAATGGTTCTTGAAGGAGTCAGTAGATCATCAAACACAGATGTTTCTTGAAGGAGTCAGTAGATCATCAAACACAGATGTTTCATGAAGGAGTCAGTAGTCAGTAGATCATCAAACACAGATGTTCCTTGAAGGAGTCAGTAGATGATCAAACACAGATGTTTCTTGAAGGAGTCAGTAGATCATCAAACACAGATATTTCTTGAAGGAGTCAGTAGATGATCAAACACAGATGTTTCTGGAAGGAGTCAGTAGATCATCAAACACAGATGTTTCTTGAAGGAGTCAGTAGATCATCAAACACAGAGATGGTTCCAAAGCTTAGGAGCAACAGTGTGGAAGGATTTCTCTCCTCTGGTCAAGAAGTTCAGGAACCATCAGTAGATTCTGATCCACAGACCTCAGAGCCTGAGCTGGGGTGTAAGTCTGGTCAGATCATGAAGGTCTGACCATGATGATGTACAAAATATTGAGTTCTATCAACATTCATATTTTATTTTATTTATTTTTAAACACACTACTACCATCTGGTGGACTTTTAGTAGAACTACACAAATTATTCTAACTAAATTAATTTGTTCTAAAGATAAAGTTTGATTATTACAACTATACTTTACTGACTGTACGCAGATATGAACAGAATCAATGGGTACAAGAACACAACTCTAAGGGTTAGGGTAAGGCTCGATTCCAATTCTCAGTTTGACCACTACAACTACGCCCTACCACTAGGTTTGCGCGTGCCCGCGAAGTGTAGTGGAGTCCCAATTCTACTTTCGGCGTAGTGATAGTGTTCAAGGTAGTGCCAGGTCTCCCTACTAGAGGTAGTGATGTCGGAGGCACACTTCGCAACCGAGTGCTGACGGAGAAGGAACCATGGCGAGCAACCTTGTGCATAAATGTGAGTATTCTTGCTTTAAAACTAGTGTTTCTTCATAAAATTCATGTGAAAGCATTGTTTTTGCTGATATTCCATGTTGCTAAAATATAAACACACGGTGAAGATGCTAACGTTAGCAATTGTTTGTTCGTAAACTTGAGTATGCATTATTTCGACGATATTCCATGCTAATAAACGTTTAAAAGTTGTTAACTTTTAACAGTGAAGACGTTAGTTGTTTGTGTATTTCATGTGAAAAGTATTGTTGTTTTTTACACGTAAAAACGATGTTTACTCGACGCTACTTTTAAGCATTCTTTCGACGATATTCCATGCTAAAATACACGTTTAAAAGTTGTTAACCTTTAACAGTGAAGACGTTAGTTGTTTGTGTATTTCATGTGAAAAGTATTGTTGTTTTTTACACGTAAAAACGATGTTTACTCGACGCTACTTTTAAGCATTCTTTCGACGATATTCCATGCTAAAATACACGTTTAAAAGTTGTTAACTTTTAACAGTGAAGACGTTAGTTGTTTGTGTATTTCATGTGAAAAGTATTGTTGTTTTTTACACGTAAAAACGATGTTTACTCGACGCTACTTTTAAGCATTCTTTCGACGATATTCCATGCTAAAATACACGTTTAAAAGTTGTTAACTTTTAACAGTGAAGACGTTAGTTGTTTGTGTATTTCATGTGAAAAGTATTGTTGTTTTTTACACGTAAAAACAATGTTTTTCGACGCTACTTTAAGCATTCTTTCGATGATATTCCATGCTAAAATACACGTTTAAAAGTTGTTAACTTTTAACAGTGAAGACGTTAGTTGTTTGTGTATTTCATGTGAAAAGTATTGTTGTTTTTTACACGTAAAAACTATGTTTTTTGACGCTACTTTAAGCATTCTTTCGACGATATTCCATGCTAATAAACTTTTAAGAGATAACAGTGAAGTTGCTATTTCTTTTTGTATTTAATTAAAGCAAAGTATTTGTGTATGTATTATGTGTATTTTTGTATGTATTATGTGTACTTTTTGTACACTCTTTACTATACACTCTATACTTGGCCATTAAAAATATTAAAAAAAAAAAACATATCCGATATTACACAGGGACCCCAGAGGAAACCAGGAGGCTTATAAATTTCCGCACGGAAAATGAGGACCGGTTCAAGAAGTCCAAGTACACCTCTAAGGCACTATGGATGTGAGTTATGAGTTTAATAATTCATTAGCATGTTCTTTTATTCTGTTGAATCTGTAAGTTTACATTGCTGGTTGTGTCTATTTCAGGGAACTGTTGCGAGAGTTGGGCCTGGAGGAGAAGGTCACGGCCCAACAGGTTTCCAAAAAATGGGAAAACCTGAAAAGAAAATACAAGGTAGTAGTTTCATTCATGACTACTTATAAATACAATAAAAACAAAACTCATGATCGTTATTAGTTCTATATTAATAAAAATGTGTTTGTCCTTTCTCCCTGTGTCTCCATTTCTTTGCATGTGCGGCAGGAACTACGGACACCGAAGACGGGGAGTGGCACGGACAGGGGCGAGACGACTGCTGCCAACTGGCAGTATTTCGACCTAATGCACGAAGTGCTAGGTGGCAGGCCGTCGGTCGACCCCCCCCGCCTGATAGCCTCGGTCGTTTGTCCCACGGTAATGCTGCTCACTCATAAAAGCAACACTATTGATCATTTTCATTATTTGAATGTCTGGATTATAATTTGTGTTGCCATGTTCTACAGGATGCTGCTGAATCCTCCGAAGCGGGTCCGAGCACCTCCGTAGCTTGCCCCGACACACAACAACGCTCCCCAAGTAAGTAAGTAAGTAAGTAAGTAATATTTATTTATATAGCGCTTTTCGAGACCAGGGTCACAAAGCGCTTTAATCAATCAATCAAAACAATACTCAAAACAGTACATACTTCAAAGATCAAGACAACACCGAGAACAACAAGTTCGAGAAATTCAAGGAAAAGCCTGAACAAATAGAAACGTCTTAAGATGTTTCTTAAAGGAGTCAGTAGACTCCATCAAGCGCAAAAAGAGAGGAAGATTGTTCCAAAGCTTAGGAGCAACAGCCTGAAAAGATTTCTCTCCTCTGGTCCTGAGCCAGTCACAGCACATCGGGAGTTCGGACACCTCGCCCACACTCCCCAGGTCTGACATCTGGCGCCGGTCCAGCAAGGAGCCCAGCAAGGAGCCCAGGAACACCCATGAGGAAAAGAAAAAGAAATCCTGTTCTGGAATACCTCAAAGAAGCAAACCTGCGCGAGGAACGGCGGTTCTATGAGCAGGCCGCAAAGGAGGACGCACATAATGAAAGAACAGAGGCCCACAATGTCCGATTTGGTAACCTTTTAGAAAGGCTTGTGGACCACATAGTGTCCTGAGTGTTGTGTGGTCGTTGTGTGTTGTTTTTTTATATATTTAATTTGAACACTTTTTGATTTTGCTTGTTTGCTGTGATGTAATGAAGATTTTTTTTTACAATTTCTAGTTCTGTCATTCTTAAATACATATGTACATTCTATTAAATGTTAATATTTATATATTAGTACAATAAATGCAAATACAAATGTTAATATAAACATTTTAATGAGAAACACTTGTAAACTCACAACATTTTAAACTCAAGGAAATTTTGCACAAAAGGGCACAATTTTACTCAGGAACATCTTCAAACATTTGGGCAGCCAGTCTGTCTCTGGCAGCTGACCCAGATGTTTCTTGGCGTGCTTCAGGTTGAGGTTCGGGGAGGACATCTACAATCTCAACCTCTGGCTCAAGTGTGTCCCCATTGTCCAGGCAGATGTTGTGCAAAAAGGCACATGATGCAATTACATCGCAAGCAAATGTAGATTTTACCTCCAGTGCCCTAAACAGAGTTGATCGCCACCTTGTCTTCATCATACCAAAGGCCCTCTCTATAATGCTTCGGCCCCTGACATGATGAAAGTTGAACCGCCGCTGGACTGGCCCATTCACCGGCTCCTTGTAGGGTGGAAGCAGACAGAAGGGGCTCTCCAAACAAGGATACCCACCATCACCCAGAATGATGTAGCCAGGTGGGGGATAGCATCTCGTCCTATAAAATGGGCTCTTTTTCAAGATTCTAGCATCATGAACAGACCCAGGGTAACCAACAAAAATGTCCAGAAACCTGCCACGAGAATCACAAATTGCCTGCATGTTCAGGGAATAAAACCCTTTATAGTTCAGGTAGTCCAATCGGTGCTTCTCTGGTGGTTTGATCCGTATGTGGCTACAATCAATTGCTCCAACCACATTGTTGAATGCAGGACATCTGGACAAATCAGCAAAACCCTGACCAACTGATTGCAGCTCTTCCGGTAGTGGAAAGGAAATTATTCTGGTTAAGTTTTCCAAGATGTCCTGTGCCACTCTGTGGATGATTCGATGGACGGTCGTTTTCGGAATACCAAAGATCCTGCACACCACTTTATAGGACAGTCCATGAGCCAGCCAGTAGACGTATACGAGAACCTCTAGATCTTTTCCCCAGCCATGTGACTGATCTTTTTGTAGAAGCCTCTGCAGACTGGTCAGTGCCCTTCTGGTAAGGCGGAAATCATTCCGTAGGTCAGCTTCCACGTTGAACCATAACCGTAGTATGGGCAAGTTGAAGTTGGTTCTGCAGTACACTGAGAGAGAACCAGTCTGAGGAGGAAAATTACACAACATTAGAAATGTGCATCCAAATAAAATAGTTTGAGTAAAAGCTGCTCAAAATATGTTCAAATAACTTCAGGTTTATGTAAGCGAGATGGTAAACCTATTAACGACTGATAAATACAGCTACAATACGCTCTAAACATGGTTTACTACCGTTTGCATACTTGTATTAAAACAACAACAAAGAAGCACGTAAATAGATCGCTTGTATTGACCATTGCTAGCACGTTTAGCATTCCGCTTACAATTGTGGTCGTAAAAAGTTCATTAAACTCAACATACACCGATCAACACAGCTACAATACGCTCTAAACATGGTTTACTACCGTTTGCATACTTGTATTAAAACAACAACAAAGAAGCACGTAAATAGATCGCTTGTATTGACCATTGCTAGCACGTTTAGCATTCCGCTTACAATTGTGGTCGTAAAAAGTTCATTAAACTCAACATACACCGATCAACACAGCTACAATACGCTCTAAACATGGTTTACTACCGTTTGCATACTTGTATTAAAACAACAACAAAGAAGCACGTAAATAGATCGCTTGTATTGACCATTGCTAGCACGTTTAGCATTCCGCTTACAATTGTGGTCGTAAAAAGTTCATTAAACTCAACATACACCGATCAACACAGCTACAATACGCTCTAAACATGGTTTACTACCGTTTGCATACTTGTATTAAAACAACAACAAAGAAGCACGTAAATAGATCGCTTGTATTGACCATTGCTAGCACGTTTAGCATTCCGCTTACAATTGTGGTCGTAAAATGTTCATTAAACTCAACATACACCGATCAACACAGCTACAATACGCTCTAAACATGGTTTACTACCGTTTGCATACTTGTATTAAAACAACAACAAAGAAGCACGTAAATAGATCGCTTGTATTGACCATTGCTAGCACGTTTAGCATTCCGCTTACAATTGTGGTCGTAAAAAGTTCATTAAACTCAACATACACCGATCAACACAGCTACAATACGCTCTAAACATGGTTTACTACCGTTTGCATACTTGTATTAAAACAACAACAAAGAAGCACGTAAATAGATCGCTTGTATTGACCATTGCTAGCACGTTTAGCATTCCGCTTACAATTGTGGTCGTAAAAAGTTCATTAAACTCAACATACACCGATCAACACAGCTACAATACGCTCTAAACATGGTTTACTACCGTTTGCATACTTGTATTAAAACAACAACAAAGAAGCACGTAAATAGATCGCTTGTATTGACCATTGCTAGCACGTTTAGCATTCCGCTTACAATTGTGGTCGTAAAAAGTTCATTAAACTCAACATACACCGATCAACACAGCTACAATACGCTCTAAACATGGTTTACTACCGTTTGCATACTTGTATTAAAACAACAACAAAGAAGCACGTAAATAGATCGCTTGTATTGACCATTGCTAGCACGTTTAGCATTCCGCTTACAATTGTGGTCGTAAAAAGTTCATTAAACTCAACATACACCGATCAATACAGCTACAATACGCTCTAAACATGGTTTACTACCGTTTGCATACTTGTATTAAAACAACAACAAAGAAGCACATAAATAGATCAACCAAATACATACCGTGAAAATTTGAAAAAGCGTTTCGAGGTCTCGATGATATCTACCTCTTTGAAAAGGTCGGCGTCGTCGTCTTGTTGAACTAAAACGTAGACATACAGTCATGAGCAAAGCCAGTGTTGCTGTTGCTGTTAAAGGCATGTTCTCATTCTATTCAGCTCTCAGTCGCTTCTGCTGACGTTTTATTCAGTCAGCGGCAACGATTGATGACGTAACGTAGGGTAGGGCGGGCCCAAATCTGAAGAGTGATGCGAAGGGCCTACCGGGTGGCGAAGTGGTAGTGGTAGTTGTAGTGGTCAAACTGAGAATTGGAATCGAGCCTTAGTTAGAGTTAGTAACCGAGTATAGGTCACGGTTACGAGCACGGGCCAGTGTGAACGGAGTCCGACCCATGTCTGCTGGACAGGCGAGAGAGAAGGAGAGAGAGGAGAAAAAGAAATTTCAAATTGAGAGGTCTGGGTAGGATTCGAACCAGGGTCCTTGGAAGTACGGAGCAGTTAATTTGCACGATGCGCCACGGAGGTCCGCGGAGTTCCTGTACGTAGGGAGGTGGGGTCTAGGCAAAGAATGGAGAAAGAGAGAAAAAGAACAAATCAATAAATCAGAGGCATGGGTGGGACTCGAACCCAGGTCCTCAGAAGTTCGGGGCGGTCGATTGGTGTATGGAGCCATGGAGGTCTGCGGAGTTTAGAAGGTAAGGAGGTGAGGTCATGGATAAAAAATGGGGATGCAGGGTTAAAAATATATATCATAATATGGGTGGGGTTAGGGTTAGGGTTAGGGTTAGGGTTAGGGTTAGAGGTTAGGGTTAGGGTTAGGGTTAGGGTTAGGGTTAGGGTTAGGGTTTTTGAGGGGGGTTGACAGGGAGGGTCCCTGTCGGGCACGGGCCAGTGCAAACCCAATGGTGACCCCTCCCTACCTGTAAAAGAAATTCAGAAAAAATGAAAGTTTGGAAGTTAGGTTTAAGGGTTTAAAAGTGCGGGGTTGGGTTAAGGGTAGGGGTTGGGGTTAGGTTTGGGTTTAAGTGATGGTTGGGGTTAAAATAAGGGTTAGGGTTAGGGTTAGGGGGGGGGTTAGGGTTAGGTTAGGGTTAGGGTTAGGGTTAGAGGGTTAGGGTTAGTGGGTTAGGGTTAGGGTTAGGTTTTTTTTTTAGGGGTTTGTGGCCGAGTACAGGTCCCGGTCACGAGCACGGGCCAGTGTGGACGGAGTCAGACCCACGTCTGCTGGACAGGCGAGAGGGAAGAGGAGAGAGAGGAAAATTTTTTTTTATTAAAAATGAGAGGTCTGGGTGGGAATCGAACCAGGGTCCTGGGATGTGGAGGGCAGTAGGTAGTGGGTATATGTGTGTGTGGTCCGAGTTATGGATCCATTTTATTTTTGTATTGAGGAATGGTATGTTGTGGGTGGTTGTGGGTGATTTTTGGAAGTTGGTGCGTATGAGAAGTTGGTGCAGGTTGGTGTTTTTACGGTGTGCAGGTATAATTTTGTGGTTGTGAAGGGTGTGTAAGTGAGTTTGGATAGTGGTGAATGTGTTTTTTATTTGTGAAAAAAGTGAGTGGGACGAAAGGGTGTAAGTGGAGATGAAAGGAATAATAGTGTGGTTATCCGGTGGGTGGTGAAGGAGAAAGGTCTTGTGGCAGTGACGAAGAAATGATCTAGAATAACCCCTGTGGCGTAGTGATTTAAAGAGGATGGAAGAGGCATTTTTGAAGTCAAGGTGACGGGTACAGATGCGGTGAAAGCGGAGTAATTGTGATTTAATAAGGCCAGAGAAGGTGTGCCGGGGGTGAAAAGAGGTTTTGTGAAGAAGTGCATGTGTGTCTGTGTCTTTAAAGAAAACCCTGATGTCCAAGTGCTGTGTATGGGTGAACGTAGGTCCTTTAAATATTGTCGTGTCGAGGAAGTCAATAGAGTGGAAGTCAAAGGTAGATTTCAGGGTGATGGAGTCGTCCAGGGAGTTGAGTGTGAGTATGAATTCGTTAAATTGTGTCAAACTACCAGGCCAGATTCCGAAAATGTCATCTAAGTAACGTAGGTAAGTAGTGGGTCGGATGTGATAGTGATTGAGGGCATTAAGCTCCCACTCTGCCATATAAATATTTGCGTAAGCGGGAGCAAAACGTTTCCCCATGGCCGTGCCTGAAATCTGTAAGTAATATGTGTCGTTGAATTTAAAGTCATTTCGTCGTAAATTAATTTCTAAAAGTTGAATAAGTTCAGTGTCTGGTCTACCTGGGTCAGGGAATTTTTAAAAAATGTTCTTAACAGCAAGTAGTCCTTTGTCTATGTTGATGTTGGTGTAAAGTGAGTCAACGTCGAGAGAAAATAAGAAGGAGTTAAGGGGGACGGTGATATTTTTAATTTTGTTAATAAAGTCATAAGTGTCTTTTATATAACTGAGGTGACGTGTGGAGAGAGGAGTCAGGTAAAGTTTGGAAGTTAGGTTTAAGGGTTTAAAAGTGCGGGGTTGGGTTAAGGGTAGGGGTTGGGGTTAGGTTTGGGTTTAAGTGATGGTTGGGGTTAAAATAAGGGTTAGGGTTAGGGTTAGGGGGGGGGTTAGGGTTAGGTTAGGGTTAGGGTTAGGGTTAGAGGGTTAGGGTTAGGGTGTTAGGGTTAGTGGGTTAGGGTTAGGGTTAGGTTTTTTTTTTAGGGGTTTGTGGCCGAGTACAGGTCCCGGTCACGAGCACGGGCCAGTGTGGACGGAGTCAGACCCACGTCTGCTGGACAGGCGAGAGGGAAGAGGAGAGAGAGGAAAAATTTTTTTTATTAAAAATGAGAGGTCTGGGTGGGAATCGAACCAGGGTCCTGGGATGTGGAGGGCAGTAGGTAGTGGGTATATGTGTGTGTGGTCCGAGTTATGGATCCATTTTATTTTTGTATTGAGGAATGGTATGTTGTGGGTGGTTGTGGGTGATTTTTGGAAGTTGGTGCGTATGAGAAGTTGGTGCAGGTTGGTGTTTTTACGGTGTGCAGGTATAATTTTGTGGTTGTGAAGGGTGTGTAAGTGAGTTTGGATAGTGGTGAATGTGTTTTTTATTTGTGAAAAAAGTGAGTGGGACGAAAGGGTGTAAGTGGAGATGAAAGGAATAATAGTGTGGTTATCCGGTGGGTGGTGAAGGAGAAAGGTCTTGTGGCAGTGACGAAGAAATGATCTAGAATAACCCCTGTGGCGTAGTGATTTAAAGAGGATGGAAGAGGCATTTTTGAAGTCAAGGTGACGGGTACAGATGCGGTGAAAGCGGAGTAATTGTGATTTAATAAGGCCAGAGAAGGTGTGCCGGGGGTGAAAAGAGGTTTTGTGAAGAAGTGCATGTGTGTCTGTGTCTTTAAAGAAAACCCTGATGTCCAAGTGCTGTGTATGGGTGAACGTAGGTCCTTTAAATATTGTCGTGTCGAGGAAGTCAATAGAGTGGAAGTCAAAGGTAGATTTCAGGGTGATGGAGTCGTCCAGGGAGTTGAGTGTGAGTATGAATTCGTTAAATTGTGTCAAACTACCAGGCCAGATTCCGAAAATGTCATCTAAGTAACGTAGGTAAGTAGTGGGTCGGATGTGATAGTGATTGAGGGCATTAAGCTCCCACTCTGCCATATAAATATTTGCGTAAGCGGGAGCAAAACGTTTCCCCATGGCCGTGCCTGAAATCTGTAAGTAATATGTGTCGTTGAATTTAAAGTCATTTCGTCGTAAATTAATTTCTAAAAGTTGAATAAGTTCAGTGTCTGGTCTACCTGGGTCAGGGAATTTTTAAAAAATGTTCTTAACAGCAAGTAGTCCTTTGTCTATGTTGATGTTGGTGTAAAGTGAGTCAACGTCGAGAGAAAATAAGAAGGAGTTAAGGGGGACGGTGATATTTTTAATTTTGTTAATAAAGTCATAAGTGTCTTTTATATAACTGAGGTGACGTGTGGAGAGAGGAGTCAGGTAAAGTTTGGAAGTTAGGTTTAAGGGTTTAAAAGTGCGGGGTTGGGTTAAGGGTAGGGGTTGGGGTTAGGTTTGGGTTTAAGTGATGGTTGGGGTTAAAATAAGGGTTAGGGTTAGGGTTAGGGGGGGGGTTAGGGTTAGGTTAGGGTTAGGGTTAGGGTTAGAGGGTTAGGGTTAGGGTGTTAGGGTTAGTGGGTTAGGGTTAGGGTTAGGTTTTTTTTTTAGGGGTTTGTGGCCGAGTACAGGTCCCGGTCACGAGCACGGGCCAGTGTGGACGGAGTCAGACCCACGTCTGCTGGACAGGCGAGAGGGAAGAGGAGAGAGAGGAAAAATTTTTTTTATTAAAAATGAGAGGTCTGGGTGGGAATCGAACCAGGGTCCTGGGATGTGGAGGGCAGTAGGTAGTGGGTATATGTGTGTGTGGTCCGAGTTATGGATCCATTTTATTTTTGTATTGAGGAATGGTATGTTGTGGGTGGTTGTGGGTGATTTTTGGAAGTTGGTGCGTATGAGAAGTTGGTGCAGGTTGGTGTTTTTACGGTGTGCAGGTATAATTTTGTGGTTGTGAAGGGTGTGTAAGTGAGTTTGGATAGTGGTGAATGTGTTTTTTATTTGTGAAAAAAGTGAGTGGGACGAAAGGGTGTAAGTGGAGATGAAAGGAATAATAGTGTGGTTATCCGGTGGGTGGTGAAGGAGAAAGGTCTTGTGGCAGTGACGAAGAAATGATCTAGAATAACCCCTGTGGCGTAGTGATTTAAAGAGGATGGAAGAGGCATTTTTGAAGTCAAGGTGACGGGTACAGATGCGGTGAAAGCGGAGTAATTGTGATTTAATAAGGCCAGAGAAGGTGTGCCGGGGGTGAAAAGAGGTTTTGTGAAGAAGTGCATGTGTGTCTGTGTCTTTAAAGAAAACCCTGATGTCCAAGTGCTGTGTATGGGTGAACGTAGGTCCTTTAAATATTGTCGTGTCGAGGAAGTCAATAGAGTGGAAGTCAAAGGTAGATTTCAGGGTGATGGAGTCGTCCAGGGAGTTGAGTGTGAGTATGAATTCGTTAAATTGTGTCAAACTACCAGGCCAGATTCCGAAAATGTCATCTAAGTAACGTAGGTAAGTAGTGGGTCGGATGTGATAGTGATTGAGGGCATTAAGCTCCCACTCTGCCATATAAATATTTGCGTAAGCGGGAGCAAAACGTTTCCCCATGGCCGTGCCTGAAATCTGTAAGTAATATGTGTCGTTGAATTTAAAGTCATTTCGTCGTAAATTAATTTCTAAAAGTTGAATAAGTTCAGTGTCTGGTCTACCTGGGTCAGGGAATTTTTAAAAAATGTTCTTAACAGCAAGTAGTCCTTTGTCTATGTTGATGTTGGTGTAAAGTGAGTCAACGTCGAGAGAAAATAAGAAGGAGTTAAGGGGGACGGTGATATTTTTAATTTTGTTAATAAAGTCATAAGTGTCTTTTATATAACTGAGGTGACGTGTGGAGAGAGGAGTCAGGTAATAGTCCAGGTATTGTGCGGTATTGTAGGTGTCGCTGGAGCAGTCGGAAACTATAGGTCGGCCGGGAGGGATTTTGAATGGGATAGTCCAGGTCTCTGGTTTTTTGTGTATTTTGGGAAGTATGTAGAAAAGTCTAGGTCTAGGGTTTGTTGAGGGAGTGAGGAATAGTTTTTGGGTCAAGTTGATGTGTCCGTTGTCAAATAGGCGGTCTAGTATTGGTTGGAGTAACAGGTGTGTGTCCGTAAAAATAGGTGTCGTCAGTGGTTTATAGTATTTTGTGTCAGAAAGTTGTCGTAGTACTTCATATGTGTATTGTGATTTATCCATGATGACTATAGTGTTGCCTTTATCTGCGGGTTTGATGATTATGTCATTGTTATTTAACAGGTCATGTAGTCCGTCTTGTTCAGTGGGTGTAATGTTCAGTGGTGGTGTAGGAATGTTTGAGTGGAGTTGAAAGAAGTTTTTGTCGGAGATGAGTTTTTTATTTAGTGCAGGTGGAAAGTAGGAGTCAGATGGTGTCCAAGTTGATGGTGGTGTGAAAGGTATTGTGGTTCTTTTAGGTGTGTGTTGGAAAAAGAGTGCCAGTTTTATTTTACGGTGCAGTTGTTGTATATCATAAAGTGTCTGTTGTGTGTGGTGTTTGTTTAGGTTAGGTCTATTGTTGAGGTGAGTGGGAATGAAAGTGAGTCCTTTTTCTAAAATGTGAGTTTGGTGTATAGTGAGGGTGAAGGTGTCCGAAAGGTTGAGAATGGTGGTGGCTCTGGGTGTTAGTGTGCTCGTGGTGTTAGGAAAAAGCCTCCCTGTGCCAGTGGTGCAGAAGGTGTGAAGCTGTGTCCCGTGTCCAGTGTATGTTGTCCTGTTCCGTGAAAAATAAGTGGTGCGGGAGTTTTGAGATGTACGGATAATTTTTGGTGATGTGTTTATTGAGCGAGGTTAATGTTTCTTGTT